>NC_059333.1:52920000-53105000 GCF_018350155.1 Leopardus geoffroyi
CTACTATTGGGTACAAGATGCAGAGATTTTAGTGGGGGCTAGCACATTTTCTTTGCAAAATAGATTTAAAAAGTCTAAATTTACTATATTATCACCAGTCTTTTTCTAATTCTCACTGGAAAATTTCACATATTTGAAAATTGAATGAAGATGTACTATGTTTCCTAACATTTGTATTTTATCTCATTCCCTATTAAAGTTATAACAATGTTATCACAATGAAGTGGCAACTTTTGGCTTTTAGTTGTACCTATGATCAGCAAGTCATAAAAAAAACAAAATATACAGTGCTATTTCAACGTGACATCAGAGACTGGTTAAACAAAAAGTGAATAATCATGATATATGCAGAGTTCATAAATCAATGAAGAATTAGCTGATGCAATTTTTTAAAAGTATAAAAACTGCACTCCTCCACCTGGAGGAAGAACATCTAAGGAAAAGTAAAAATTCCTCTCCAGTGACATTAACCAGTGCAGAATCACTTGAAATTAAAACACCCAAGACCTGTGACTCCTCTCGAGTACCTCCTATCGTGAGAGCCAAATTGATGAATAAGGACATGTGGCACATGCCTCTTTGAAAACAATGCATTAGTTCACCTCCCCAGGTTAACCTGGTGGCTGTTCCAGTCCTGAACATGGACTTCCCTGGGGTCCTGCTAGCTGTTTGGTCCTGTCCTTTTAAAGCCTGAAGCTCTCATTCAGATGCATCCTATTACATCACACTGGGTGTGAAGTTTAGAGAGGGAATGGTAGAAAGGTGCACAAACCCGTAATTAGTCCATATTTAGGGAACCTTCTGTGGGTTCAAGCATTTTACACAGGCCTAGTTTTTGTCCCATTTCTCCACTACTCATTAGGCTTTGTCCATCAGAGAGAGACTTTTACCACCAAAAGCACAAAGAATAACAAAACATTATATTGGAATCAGTTGCGAGTTTGTGCTTTAAAAACATAGTGCCTAATGGCATCAAGCACATCATAGATGCTCAATAAATATTTGTAGATTAAAATAATGTTTCTGAAGAACCAACCTCCATTTTGGGGGAGAAAAAAAAGCAAAACTAGATGAATTTTTTTCCCCTGACTGGATGGAGCAATGAGAATCTACAAATCAAATATGAACTTTAATTTGATAGCAGAGATTTTGCCAAAGGGAAAAAAAAAAAAAAAAAAACATTGCCACAGTAGCATTGGCACTTAACAGTGCATCAAAGATTTAACTTTTCCACTGCAATGTGAACTGGTTCCTAAACCTGTTAGGTACCAGAGTATAATCACTCAAATAGGAAATGAACTCTATTCCACTTCGGGAAAGGTATGGTAATTTTATCTGAAAATTATTAATATATTTCAGGGAGACGGCCCTCTTACTCAGCATGCCTCAAAGTAATGCAGGCATAAATGTCAGGGGACCTCATTATATAACTTCAGTACGGCATTGTTATATGCAAGTGTATTTCTCCCACATCTGCAGTAGTTGCTTTCTAATATTTTATATTTTTACAGAGTAGTGACACCCCTGGGATGGCAAAGATGAGAATATGGGAGGTTAAAGATCAAAAAACTTACACTAAAAAGGGATGTTCCTTTAGATCATATGAAAACCCCTTATCAAAAGGCAGTTAGTTCATTGACAAAAAAATGCTTTATACATTCATAATCTTCCCATCTCACAACAGCAAAGGTTTCCAAAGAAAAGACTCAGTAGTGAAGGCCACACACTTTTTTTTTTTTTTGCATTAGTTTGACACATTGAAAATCAGAACCTTTAAAGCATCTTGTAAATGGGAGAAATGGAACTGGACCTGGGCAGGAGTGGGGACGGGGCAGGGTGGGAGAGATCAAAATGAACATGTGACTTAGCTGTTGACGTGGACAGTGAGGGAGTTGGTGGGAGATGTTACAGCAGACCTGACCACTCTACCAAGGGTCTGTAAAGAACACAGTACAGGTATCAAAAAAACAAAAACCCTAAAACGAATCTAAAAACAAAAACAAACTGCAACTTCGCCAACTTGTAAACAAGGAAAAGCATTTCACAGACTCAAAGTTCAAGGGAAGTAAACGTCTTTAAATTATTTTTGTCAGTTCAACCCTGATTTAAAAGTATGGCTAGCAGAAATAAGCACAGCTGTTGACATCCTGAGCAAGCAGCTGTCTTCTGAGAAGCAGCACTTCCAAGCCTCTTCTCGAGATGCCACACGAGGAGACACCTTCTCTCACTTGTCTCTTTTCCATGATCCTGGAATATCGAATGCCTGCCATTTTGGTGTTGACAGTCTTGGCTGCTATAGATTTAGACGTGGAGAGACTGGAGGCGGGAAGGCAAATTCTCGGAGGATGCTACGCGCCACTTCGACGTTATTCTGAGCTATCTCTAAGGCTCTCTTCACTTCTTCAAAGGCATAACCCTCTCCCATGAGTTTTGCAATTTTCGCATCAACATTTTCCAATGCTGCCTCGGGCCCATGGGGTTTTCTGTGGTGGATTTCTGGTGCAGTCCTGCGGGGTCGTGGTTTAGGAGGTCTGGCTGGTGCTTGTGAACCATCTGTAGATTTTAAAAGAGAGACAGCATGTAAATAATGGGATAAAAATAAAGACAGCTTATCGGTATGATCTCATTCCATATGAAAATGCTGTTTTTCATTATCTGCATAAAAATTTTTTTTTCTAATTTTTATATACTATTGTAGGGTAGGTTATATTGTCCCCATTTTGAACATTTAAAAAACGGAGTTAGAATGTGTTGGAAGTTTGAGAAATTAATACAGATTTCTTCCCAATTCTACATAGTATTCTTTAAGCCATATAAAATAAGGGATAGAAAAGGGGAAAAAAATTAAAAAAGAAAGGCTTTCAGTATGGGAACACAGCTTATTTTTTCCTACTATGGTGAAGGAACTTTTTTTGGGGAGTTTCTGCCAGAGGAAACTGTTACAAGGTTGTCAGCATTCCTGGGAGGACATCCCCATCAGGCCCTCCATTCCACCCAGGCCACAGCACAGTTACTCTGAGCAATATGCACTGTAATGTCCTGGCCTGTCTGATTTTTTAAGTTAATAATGCTGTCAACTGTGCTGGGGAAGGGGGGAAATAGTAGGTGCTTTGGGTCTACTGTTAGTTTAACCGGCTGAACAGAAGTAAACAGTGCTTTGTTCAAATACTGTATCCAGATTGCAACTTAGGAAGTTTTGCTAAAGAAAAAGCAAAGCCAGTGGAAACCTCAGCAGTGAAGATTTGGGCTCCATATCAGTCCCCTGATAAGTTTCTCCAAGTTAAATCAAATGACACTGGTAACCATGAATGGAGAGTAATCTTACTAAGAGAAAAAGTTATAGACCACCATGGCACACAGATCACCAGGGCAGGGACCAGTAGCTTGAAAAGGCACTTCTGTTGTGGAGTTCCATAATATCTATACTTGGTACTATATATCAAAAGCCTAAATTAAAAAAAAAAAAAGATGAAAATAAAAATTGTCAAATTTATGCCATGAAATACATTTATGGATTTAAGACTCTTTAAACATCAATGCTTCTTTAATATCTTCCGCAGACCACTGACAAATGTCCGATGATAAATCAAAGTTAAGTGAATGAGGAAGTGAGGGTACAATCCAAATGCCTTGTGACTCTGGTCTCCAGCCTCTCCTTCCTCGTCTCTGCTGCTTTGCCAACTTTCCCAATACCTTCATGGGAAATTGTAAGCAGATATTTTCAATAATAATCAAATTGAAATAAAAAATTATCTAGTCCATTCTTTTATATTTTTCTTAAAAGCCTATTTTTCCATGAGAAGGTAGCTTGTAAAAAATACCCTGTTTACAATTCTAGCAATATAGCAGCATAGAATGCATATGTGAAAGCCTCCAGTATGAAGATACTCAGTTCCACACCACATTGTATGGTAGTCTTAAATTTTCTTATAGGATACTGCCCAGTTTGAAAAAAAGATATAGCTGTAGATACAGCTTATTAAATTATGCTCATATACAAGAACATACATTAATTTCTGGTTCTTGCTCAAGTCTGTACTGTTTCTTGCATCTGTAACTAAACATCTCAAGTTAATTATGGTCTGCTAAATTGCATTTCTTACTGTGTTTTCAGGTTCCATTTATTTGCTACTAAGTATTTCCATTATGTCACACAGAGATGGGCAATAAATTTTACTTCGCTTCTAATCATTTCCAAAAAAAAAAAAAAAAGATTAGAAATCCTAGCAAGCTTTCTGAGCTTCAACACAGAATTCATACATTGAAATCTTGTCTGTTCTGATTTACTTTTGGGTGAGAAAAGTACTTAGACTTAAATACAAGTCTAAATTCCTTGTATTCTATAGGTAATTCTTTAAGAGTTTTTTTAATACTGTTATTTTGTTTTTGTCCAAAATACGGAGAAAGGCACACGAATGTCAAGCATCTTTGAAAAGAACAGCTAAATATATCACATAAGTGGGAAGGCTACTGTGGCAGCCAGAGACACATTGAATAGTATAACTGACAATGAAGTCTTAAGATTTAGAACTTTTAAATTGAATAAGCTTATGTATTTTTAATTGAAGTACAGTTGACATAAAATATTAGTTTCAGGTGTACAACAATGATTTGATATTTATATACATTACTAAATGCTCACCATAGTATAGTTACCATCTGTCACCAAAGTTATTACAATATTATTGACTATATTCCTTATGTGGTACTTACAACTGGAAGTTTGTTCCTCTTTTATTTTTAATGTTTATTTTTGAGAGAGCGCAAGCAGGGGAGGGACAGAGGATGTGAAGCAGGCTCCATGCTGACAGCAGAGGGCCTGATGCAGGGACTGAACCCACGATCTGTGAGATCATGATCTGAGCTGAAGTTGGATGATGAACCCACTGAGCCTCTCAGGTGCCCCTCGAAGTTTGTACCTCTTAATCTCCTTCAGCTATTCTGCCCATTTCTCAACCCCCATACAACTAGTAGTTCTCTGTATTTATGAGTTGGTTTGTTTTTTTTCTTTTTTTTCTTTTCAGATTGCACATACAAGAGAAATCATACGGTATTTGTCTGACTTATTTCATTTAGCATAATACCCTCTAGGTCAATCCACATTATTGCAAATGTCAAGATCTCATATCTTATGGCTAATATTCCATCCAGTGTGTGACTTTCTGTGTGTATATACATCTTTATCCATTCATCTATGGATGGACACTTACATTGCTTTCATGTCTTGGCTATTGTAAATACTGCTGCAATGAACACAGGGGTGCATCTATTTCTTTAAGTTAGTGTTTTTGTTTTCTGTAGAAAAATACGAGAAGTGGAATTACCCTCTACCCTTTTAATGTGTTTATATAATATTGCATATACTTTTATTATGCACCTCCCTTAACTAATTATTGTTGATACAGTTGATTTTACCACTTTATAAGTAATTGACCTACTAGTTTTACTATGTAAGGCCTTTTTTATTTTTCCACTTAAGAAGTCCCTTCAGCATTTCTTGTAATGCTTGTTTAGTGGTAATAAACTCCTTTAACTTTTGTCTGGGAAACTCTTCTTCAATTCTGAATGATAATCTTGCCAAGTGCAGTATTCTTGGTAGTAGGTCCCCCCCACCACCCCCCACTTTCAGCACTTTGAATGTATCATGCACTCCCTTCTGGCCTGCAAAGTTTCTGCTGAAAAATCAGCTGTAAGTCTTATAGGTGTTCCCTTATAGAGGTAGTTGCTTTTCTCTTGTTGCTTTTAAGATTCTCTTGTTATCTTTAATCTTTGGTATTTTAATTATTATGTGTCTTTGTGTGGATCTTTTTGGAGTCATCTTGCTTGGGGCTCTCTGTGCTTCCTGAGCCTGACTTTATTTCCTTTATCAAGCTACAGAAGCTTGTAGCTATTACTTCTTCAAATAAATTTTCTGCTCTTCTCTCTTCTGGGACTATTATAATACAAATGTTAGTATGTTTGATGTTGTCCAAGAGGTCCCTTAACCTATCCTCATTTTTTAAAATTATTTTTTCTTTTTTTCTGTTCAGCTTGGATAACTTCTACTGTTTGGCCTTGTAGATCACTAATTCATTCTTCTGCATCCTCTAAGCTGCTGTTGATTCCTCTAGTGTGTTTTTCAATTCAGTTAGTATATTCTTCAGCACTGACTGGTTCTTTTTTATATTTTCTTTGTTGAAATTCTGAGATCATTCGCTCTTCTCCTAAGTCCAGGAGCATCTTTAAGACCATTTATTTGAACTCTTTATCAGGTAGACTGTTTATTTTATCTGTTTCAATTAGTTTTTCTTTTTTTTTTCCCCCCTGAGGTTTTGCCTTGTTCTTTCATTTGGAAATTATTCCTCTGTCTCCTCATTTTGTCTGACTCTGTTTCTACATATTAGGTAGATCAGAACTGTCTCCTGATCTTGAAGGTAGTGGTCTTGTGTAGAAGGTCTCCTATAGGGCCCAGAAGTACAGTCTTCTCCAGTCATCAGAACCAGGTGCTCCAGGGGTATTCCATGTGTGGGTTATATGCGGGTGGGGCTGGCCTCTCCCCACCCCAGGGCAGGAGTTGCTTCGGGGGGCAGCATGCTGGTCCTGACCATGGCTGCCCTCCAGGTGTGTCAGGGCAGGAACCACTTTGGAGGGACATCTGTAGGAAGTGGCAGGGTGGGTCCACAGGGGAATGCCAGGGTGGGATGAGCAGTGCTAGGAAAGTAGATGGAGGGTGTCTGAGCTGGTGACCACCAGCATTGGGCTAGCTAGGCTAAAGGAGGGCAAGAAAGATGGTGCCTGCCAACACTTCCATACCTGGAAAAAGTTTTTACAGATCTCTGTCCCTCCTGTGCATGTTCTATGATAATAAATTAACACTAATGGCACCAGTCCTTTTTAAAGTGCTGCTTCAGTGCTAACTCTTGGAGTGAGTTTATGTGTGGGCCCTTTAAGAGTAGAGTGGAGTCTGAATTTCCTATGGCCCTCTGGTTCTTCTGGAGTTAATCGCCACTGATTTTCAAAGATACTGTGGGGTCTCATATTCCTGATGCAGATGCCTAGGGTCGGTGGGGGGGTACCCAGTGTGGGGCTTGAACTGCCTGCTCCAGCGAGGACCTCTGTCCCCATGATATCCCTCCTGCTTGTGGGCTGCCATTCTAGGGGTTTGGCTCGCAGCCACATTTCCTCTCTGCCCCTTCTACCCTTGTCAATGTGGCTTTTTCTTTTTGTAGCTCTGGAACAGCTTTTTGCTAGTCTTCTGGTCATCCTCAGAGACAGTTGCTCTATGTGTGGTTGCAGGCTTAGCGTTTCAATGAGAAGAGGTGAGCTCAGGATCAATGATGCTACCATCTCCTCACCCTAAAGGTATGTATTTTTGATCCTAGTAGATAACACTAAAAAAAATGGTACCTTTTACCAGGAAAAACCCCCAGGAAACCCATCTGTTATATAAGGCTGCTATAATTAATACTGGCAATGTAATTTGCAGATGACTCTTCTTTACCTGAAAAAAATTAGTAAACATAATTCAAGAAATCTAAGTTAACACGGAAACACACACACAATGATTAAGTCAACCCTAGGGTAGTGAAGGTATCTCTGATCCTGAAAGTGGTATTTTTTCATTTTACACACAAAATATCAACCAGGGAAAGTGATTCAAATGACCTCTAAAAGGAATCAGGACAGATTTTAAACACAGTTAAAAAAAAAAAGACTTTCTTAAAGCAAAGATTTATTTTCCCAATAGATATTTTCCCTTGAAATTCAAAACTCACATATCCCAGCTCATTTAAACCTAGTCCTCATTGCAATGTTAGGGCAATGTTCCTCAAAACAATGCTGGCGTCTCTTCAAAATCTTACAAATGCTTGGAATTTTAATTTTATCATGTATTGGAGCCTACAAATAGAAGTAAAATGGACTCTGTTTCAACTTTTGGCCACTTGTTATATATAAATTTCCATTTATTAATGAATATTTATTCAATTTGGCATAGCTTAATTTTTGTTCGACTGTTTTAATTGGATAGAATAACTCTGTACCAGGTAATTGACAGCTACAACAGAGACTTTACTTGATGTAGATGAGGAACATTACATAGAGATGGGATTGGTCAGATGCATCTCATTCTCACAACTAAGATTTTGAGTGACCTTGAGCTAAGTAATTTACTTGTACAATTCTCACTTTCTAAATCTACTTTCCTATCTCATTTTTAGAGGTATTATTTATCCCTTCTCAGTCAGGTAGTATGCAAATTAATTAATGTAATGGCCTCTTCAGCACATATACGGAGCATTAAAAAGAAAGGACAATGAATTCACTCTCTATGATAACTGCTATACTTAAATGCTATGGAACAGTAATTACTCTAAATTAATAGCAATGTCAGAGAAGTGTGGAAGAGGGGGGAAAAAAGCAGGGGATTTGTTGTTTGAGTGCCTATTTTTATACAGAAAGCTTTTAAGGAAGATCTGTTATAACCTGAACTAAGAGTGGAAACTATTAAAAAAAAAAAGTGGGGAGGCATTTTCATGCTCATCATTAGAGCAAATTACTTAAAACCAATCCTTCTTTCTACACACCTCTTTAAAAAACTTACAGACAGCCTTCACTTTCCCACTTGTTATTTTTTTACAATGTCTAAAAGAGACACCGGGTCCTTATTCCCTTTAGAATGTATAGGTAATAGAAAGCAGCAGTGAAACAGAAGATGAAACTATCTCATAGTTCCCGAAATGTTATTATAATTTTGGAGTCCGCTGGAATTACTATGAATTTTTCCAACTCTATGGGAATTTCTGTACCTGAATAAATGCCATCCTTGTGTATTCTGGTGCCGCTGCCCATGCTCATCATCGTTTTGAACTATGAGCAATGGCAATGATATCAAAGTGAGTGCAAGAATACTTGGAGCGTGGGTTCTAAACAGTACATCTTTTTGAAGCACCAGTTTTACTCGAGGAAGTGAGAAAGTCAGTGTTTTTTTAAATAGCAAAATGAATACAGATTTACCAAGGAGGAAAATGTAAAATTTGCATAAGTTTTTAAGATAAAACAGACTTTGAAGCAACTTCCTGATTGTCCACTTTTGGTTAAAGCCACAGTCTCTGTGCTGTTCAGAGAAAGTGTATCAACAAATGATACAAAATACACACATATATATATATATATATATATATATATATATATATATAACTATGTAATTACATGTTATATATATTATCTCTCTATACATAATCTATATATATTTAAAATACTCAGCTTAACATTTGGCCCACAGTAACTGCCTTTTAGAAATGATTATTATGTACAATCTGAGACATAATCTCTGTTAATTACTACTTCATGGCTATTTGATTACAGACACCAAGACTTAGACTACTGATTTTCTCAACTAACGATATCTGAGAATTAATGAAACTAACGATATCTGAGAATTAAAAGAAAAATACAAATTTAACTGATCAAGGCATTAGAAGAAATTTTAAACACATCATCATATGACTTCGTTATTCTTTAAGATAGATCAACTAACTCTGGAACTTATTTATATCATAAGCTTCAATTGCTATCCGTATAGATACTCTGATTTTATAAGCACAGGTTTTAATACAGCTTTCACTAAATTACAAATAAAAAAATCTTCACATACATAGTGGTAGCTAATTATGATAGTTAAGGCTAAAGTTATGTAATTTTTTAATACATCCAAAAAACTGTTATAGGAGAATTACATTATTAAATTTTTAAGAAAAAAGATTCCAGATATTGTGCTTTGAGAACTAAAACTGTAAGGAAAGACGTTTGAGGCAGTTGAATTGTGGTAAAACCTTAACACTACATTTTCCTTTCTTGAAACACCAAACAAAATCTTATACATATAATTTATCTTTAAACATCTTATCACTAATAACTCCACAGTTCTAACCCTTGAGTGAAGTGAAGCCATGCTTTTCACCTGAGATCTTAATAGAGATAATTATAGAATATTTGGTCTTAATATAAAATTCACTCAATATTCTATGACTTTCCTTTAACCTAGTTAAAAAAAAATAGTAGTATTGGAATTAATTCCTCTTCTGATGAGACTTCTTCCTTTATTTTGTCAGTGTATTTGGTAATGAGAGCTTTTACCAAACACATTTAACATAAGTCATGTGCTGAAATTCTAATTTTTTAGTAGTATCTTCAACTGCCTTCTAAATATTGAGAAAATGAAAAAGCTTCCCCAGAGCGAATGCCACATTTCAGCAGCGTGAGCACAAACATACCATTATGACGTTGTTACTCTACTATAACTTGGATTCCCTAGATTTTTAAAGAATGGCATTCAAACCATAGCACATTATATCTTACAACAAGAGAAGAGGCAAGTGGAAAATTTATAAAAATGCACACATTGCCAGTATAGTTATGGACCTATGTGACTAATATACCCATGTTACAAAATAAGATTATTAAAAAAAAATGTCTGCCTCACATACAGGTATATATGCGAATTTTAACAGTCTGGTGAAATCCATTTTTCTTTTTTGGAAATCCACTTATTTCTGATGAACTATTATGACATTCATATCATTAAAAATCAACTGTCACATCTAATACATTTTTGGGAAGCAATAAAATATTTGGAAGACTGTTGGTATATGTAGACATACATGTACCCAGTCTTTTTAGACAAGAAGATAAGGAAATATCTGTAATCAATGAAAAAGTATTTTTAAAATTATAAAATTTTTTTTAATGTTTATTTTTGAAAGAGACACAGAGTGCGAGACAGAGACATAGAATCTGAAGCAGGCTCCAGGCTCTGAGCCGTCAGCACACAGAAAAATATTTGACCCCAAATATTTTTAAATTTTTAAAAAATATTTTTCACATAAAGTTGATATTTAGGACAACATAAAAGACAAGAGAAACTGAATTTGTAGGATGCAGCAATTATACAAGAATCCTTAAAGGTCACCTTAAAAAGGCCTTAATGAAAACATGTCATGCAAAATAAGGGCTATTAGAATCCTAAAGGCACACAGCACCTAGTCTTGAGTTTTCAATGGAGAGACCTAATCCAAAAAACAAAGCCAGCCCCTTTGCTGCTGTGAAATACACTAGTGGACAGCCTGTTAGTCCTGTGAGCTGCATGACAGCAAATTATCTTGATGGAAAAAAAGAATCTTATTTTTCTGTGATTTGACTGTGTTTGTAAACAGAGTTCAGGGAGAAGGTTGAAATGTTTGATGTTACAGCTAGCTGAGGCCTTCAGAGCAGTAATCAAGACAATTTTATTACTCAGGTAAAAGCCAGTTGAGGCTTCTGGTAAATCCTTATTTGGGTATATTTTCACAAGGTTGTGACTCAAAGTTCCTCCTTGAAATTTCTAGTGTAATGCTCATCAGAATTCCTACCATCTGAAACCGTATGTGAATGATGTTCCTCTGGGCTATACAACACCCACATATTATGAAGCAAAACTGTAAAGAAGCTGTGTAAATACAGCATTTTGGCCACAACTTTCAAAAAACTTGAATATATGTTTCTTTTAATCCAGAGTTGGTGGCAGTGAATATGTTATTTTAAATCAGTCATGGTACTTTCCTCAAGGTTGTATTTTAATGTTATTCCTTAAGGGATTTGTTTCCTTCTCTTATATACAGGCTGTCAGATAATGTCACTCCTTGAATTACACATTTTTTTCATCTGTCTGGAAATCCAGCCCTTTTGACTATTGTTTCAATGGCCACCCATGGATATATCTGAAATCTTGGAAGGACTAGAAGTTAATAGGCAAGACAGCGTGGACCAAAATTTGAAAAGGTTAATAGAATTTTCTATACTTTTCTGAGACATCTTAAAATGTTAAAACATATAAAACCATAGAGGGACTTCTACTTCTCCCATGCATATCATCAAGTACATAAGAACTACTGTGTTAATAATTCTTAAAGCAACTCATTAACTATTCCGAGGTTACGGAATGTATGGCTGTCACTATTAACAAATCTGTGAACTGAGCTGTGAGTTTAAAAAAAATCTTGAAAAAGGACAAAAATCTACATAGGAAAAACTTCTGATGTTTACAATTATAAGACAAAAATATTGTTTACATTGGTCAAAAAATGCGTGTGTTCAATTCTGGTCCAAAATGGTGACATAAGAAGACCCTTATCTCACCTTCTCTGTGGGGACACACCAACTCTGCACCTATTTATAAACCAATTCCTCTTGAAGAACTGAGGGCCAACTGAACAGCTTCTGTACAATGAAAGAAGGACCAGGCAAAACAGCAAGAGACATGGAGACTTGGTAATGAAGGGGACCCAGATTTGTCTGCCTTAGGGCATAGAAAAAAAGCTGTCGTTTAAAAGAGCAACTAGAATATAAAGGGACTAGCCCTAGAACCCTGCCCAACAATAGGTAAGCTGCTGAAACTCCAGGTTGGAGAGGCTGGTGAATGCACAGTATTTTTCCCCCTCCACCTTGATAGAGAGGATGGGAAGCAGGGTCCAGGCACCTTAACTGGACTACCACCTCATTGAGCCCTCAGTCCTCAGTCCATACCAGCCCTAGAATCCCACAAGGCAGCTCCAACGTGGTGCACCCTGGTCAGCACTCAATACGGTTCCAGCTGTTGCACTGAGGTGGCAAAGGTACAAAGAACCCTGGAACACTTCCTACACCGCTTCAGCTTCAGACAGTTTGCTTGGGCACCCCGGGGTGCAGAGTGCTCTGGGACCTCCTGGCTCACGCCTGCACTGGCTCCGAGTGCCCTGGGCCTCTACAGCTGACGTTGGCTCGTCACCCCTCCAGGGCAACTCCTCACTGAGCATCCTGTGACACCCTGGCTTGCATCCACTTCAGCTGTCCTGCCAGGGCGTTCTCTGCTTGGAGATCCCTGGGACCATGCCAGCCTGGGCACACTTCAACTTAGGGACCTCCAGCCAAATGCAACAGGCACACAGTCTATACAAAAGAGGACCATACACGAGACTGTTTCATCATGTTTAGAAGTTGCTGTTCCACCTAATTCATAGACACCAAAATCACCCAAAATGACAAGACAGAGAAACATGCTCCAAATTATAGACAAAACCTCAGAAAAATAATTAAATTAACACAGATTATTAGGCATATTGCTTAAGAGTTTAATGAACATAAAAATGAGCACTGGACTGCAGAGAAGAGTAGAACTCAACTTCAACAAAGAGATAAACAATACAAAGAACCAGTCAGAGCTGAAGAATAGAATAAATGAAAAATACACTAGAGGAAATTAACAGTACTTTAGCAGATGCAGAAAAATGGTTCTGTAAGACAGGATAATGGAAAGCACCCAAGATGAGCAGCAAAAAGAAAAAAAGAATTCAAAAAAGAAGGCTAGGTTAAAGGATCTCTTGGACAACATCAAGCAAACATTGAAAACATCTCTAACTTGGGGAAGAAAACAGAAGAATCTGGAAGAATTCAGGAAGCATACAGTTCAAAACAAGTTGAACCCATGAGGTCCACACTATGACACATATTCATTACAATGTTAAGATTAAAGATAAAGAGAATTTTAAACACAGCAAGAGAGAAGCAAAATGTTATATACCAGGGAAACTGCACAAGGCTGATCTCTCAGCAGAAACTTTGCAGGCCAGATGGGAATGGCAGAGTACATCCAAAGTACTGAAAGGAAAAAACCTACAACCAAGAATACCCAGAAAGGCTGTCATTCAGAGTTAAAGGATAGAGTTTCCCACACACAAAAGTTGAAGTTCATTGGCACTAAACCAGAGTTAAAAAAAAAAAATGTCAAAGGAACTCCTTTGAGAGGAAAAGAAAAGGTCATAATTAGAAGAAAATTGTGAATAAAAAGATATAAACTATGAAAACATATACATAAAATGTGGAGGGGGGAGTGAGAATGTTCTTTGAGCATAGGTTCAAACTTAAGTGACCGTCAACTTACTATAGACTGCTATATACTTAGGATATTTATATATGAACCTTATGGTAACCACACACCCAAAACCTATAACAGGTACATAAAAAATAGCTAAGCATAACACTACAGAAAGTCATCAATCACAAGTAAAGAAAGAAGAAAGGAACATAAAAACTATAAAACAACCAAAAATTAATAAAATGGCAAAAAGTACATACCTATCAATAACTACTTTAATGTAAATGGTCTAAATGCTCCAATCAAAGGACACAGGACAGCCAAATGGATAAAAAACAAGACCCATCTGTATGGTGTCTACATGAGACTTGCTTCAGATCTAAAGACACATACAGCCTGAAAGTGAAAAGGTGAAAAAAAAAATTCCATGTGAATGGAGATGGAAAAAAAAAAAAGCTAGGGTAGCAACTTATCAGACAAAATAGACTTTAAAACAATGACTGTAACACGAGACAAAGAAGGGCATTACATAATGATAAACGGTTCACTCCAACAAGAGAATTTAATGGTTTTAAACATCTATGCCTTGAACATTGAAGCACCTAAATATATAAAGCAAGTATTAACAGACATGAAGAGAGTACTACTGACAGCACTATGATTGGGGACATTAACACTCCACTTACTTCAATGGATAGATTATCCAGACAGAAAATCAATAAGGAAACAATGTCTTTGAACAACACATTAGACCAGATGGACTTCAGATATATGCAGAACATTCCATGCAAAAACATCAAGACACATTGTTTTCTAGTGCACATGGAATATTCTCCAGAATAGATCACATGTTAGGCCACAAAGCAAATCTCAGATTTAATAACAATGAAATCATATGCTACATCTTTTCCAACCACATGTTATGAAACTAGAAATCAATCACAAGGGAAAAAAAAGGAAAAAATTCAAACATGTGGAGGCTAAACAATACACTACTAAACACCCAGTGGGTCAACAAATCAAAGAGGAAATAAAATAATACATGAAAACATGAAAATGAAAACACAACGGTATAAAAATTTTTAAGATACTGAAAAAGCAGTTCTAAAGGGAAATTTATAGTGATCCAGATCTACCTCGGGAAACAAGAGAAGTCTCAAATAAACAATCTAGCCTTCCATTTAAAAGAACTAGAAAAAGAAGAACAAACAGAACCCAAGGTTAGTAGAGGGAAGAAATAATAAACACCAGAGCAGAAACAAATGAAATAGAGACAAAAAAGAAAAAAAAATTGCAAAAGATCAATGAAACCAAGAGATGGTTCTTTGATGAAAAAAAAAAAAAAAACAGACAAAATTGATAAACCTTTAGCTGGATCATCAAAAATAAAAACACAAAATTAGAAACAAAATAGAAATAACAACTGAAACCACAGTAATACCAAGGATTATAAGAAACTACTGCTATAAAAAATTCTATGCCAACAAAGTGAACAAAGTAGAAGTGGATAAATTCCTAGAAACATCAAATCTTCTGAAACTAAATCAGGATGAAATAGAAACTCTGAACAGACCAATTACTAGTAATGAAATTGAATTGGTAATCAAAACCTCACAATAGTAGTCCAGAAATGAGTTAAAAAATGAGGATTCATAGGTGAATTCTACCAAATATTTAATACCTATTCTCCTCAAACTATTTAAAAAAAAATAGAAGCTTCCAAATATATTCTGAAAGGCCAGCATTAGCTTGATAGCAAAACCACCAAGACAAGGACACCACACACACACACACACACACAAATATCCTTGATGAACATAGATGCAAAAGTCCTTAAAATATGACTAAACCACATTCAAAAATACATTAGAAGGACCATTCACCATGATCAAGTGGAATTTATCCTAGGGATGCAGGGATGCTTCCATATTTGTAAATCAACATGAATATACCAGATCAACAAAACAGGATAAAAATCTTATCTTAATAGATACAGAAAAAGCATTGGACAAGATTCAACATCTGGCTGCTCATGATAAAAACTCTCAACTAAGTGGGGTTAGAGGAAAGAGACCTCAACATAATAAGAGCCATATATGAAAAACACACAGCTAACCTCATACTCAATGGGAAAAACTGCACTTTCCTTCTACATTTGTTTATTTTTGGGACAGAGAGAGAGGGAGACACAGCATCGGAAACAGGCTCCAGGCTCTGAGCCATCAGCCCAGAGCCTGACGCGGGGCTCGAACTCACGGACTGTGAGATTGTGACCTGGCTGAAGTCGGACGCTCAACCGACTGCGCCACCCAGGCGCCCCTGCACTTTCCTTCTAAAATCAGCAGGAAGACAAAGATGTCCACTCTTGCCACTTTTACTCAACATAGTACTGGAAGTCTTAGCCACAGCAATCAGAGAAAAAAAAGAAAAGGCATCCAAATTGGTAAGGAAGAAGTAAAGCTGTCACTATTTGCAAACAACATGATACGATTTATAGACAACCCTAGACGCCACTAAAATCTGCTAGAATAAATGAATTCAGTAAAACTACAGGACACAAAATTAATACAAAATTAAAATCTGCTAGAATAAATGAATTCAGTAAAACTACAGGACACAAAATTAACACAAAAGCACAGAAATCAGTTACATTTCTATACACTAATGATGAAGTAGCAGAGATACAAATGAAAAAAATCTCATTTACAATTGCACCAAAAAGAACACAATACCTAGGAATAAACTTAACCAAGGAAGTGAAAGACCTGTACTTTGAAAACTGTTAAGACATTGGTGAAAGAAACTGAAAATGACACAAGCAAATGGAAAAGTATTTCATGTTCATGGATTGGTAGAATTAAAATGTCATACTACTGAAAGCAATCTACAGATTCAATGCAGTCTCTATCAAAATACCAACAGCATTTTTCACAACTCACAGAACTTTTCACAGAAATGGTACTAAAATTTGTATGGAACCACAAAAGACCCCATATAGCCAAAGCAATCTTGAAAAAGAAAAACCTAACAGGAGGTATCTTAATCCCAGATTTCAAGATATACTACAAAGCTGCAGTAATCAAAAAAGTATTGTACTGGCACAAAAACAGACACATAGGTCAGTGGAACAGAATTGAGAGTCCAGAAATAAGCCCATGATTATATGGTCAATTAATCTACAACAAAGGAAAGAATGTACAATGAGAAAAAGACTGTCTCTTTAACAAATGGTACTGGGAAAACTGGACAGCTACATGCAAAAGAATGAAACTGAACCACTTTCTTACACCATACACAAAACCAAAATGGATTAAAAGTGAGTCTTGAAACCTTAAAACTCCTAGAAGAAAACACAGACAGAAATTTCTTTGACATCAGCCTTAGCAACATTTTTCTAGATAGGTCTTCTCAAACAAACAATTGGGACTACACCAAAATAAAAAGTTTTTGCACAATGAAGCAAACCATCTAACATACTGAGTGGGAGAAGATACTTGCAAATGATACATCTGATTAGGGGTTAACATCCCAACTATATAAAGAACTTCTCAAACTCAACACTCCTCCCCCAAAATAATAAAAAAATGGGCAGAGGACCTGAATACATTTTTCCAAAGAATACATACAGATGGCCAACAGACACATGAAAAAATGTTGAACATCACTATCAGGGAAATGCAAATCAAACCACAATGAGATCACCTCACACCAGTCAGAATGGCTAGAATCAAAATGAGAAGAAATAACAAGTGTTGGCGAAGGTGTCCAAAAAAGGAACCCTCCAGCACTGTTGGGGGAATGTAAATTGGTGCAGACAACAGTCTGGAAGTTCCTCAAAGAATTAAAATGGAAATACCATACGATCCAGTAATTCGACTACTAGTATTTGCCCAAAGAAAACAACAACACTAATTTGAAAAGATACATGTACCCCTATGTTTTTTGCAGCAGCATTATTTATGATAGCCCAGATACGGAAGGAACCTAAGTGTCTACTGATAGATGAATGGATAAAGATGGTGTGTGTGTGTGTGTGTGTGTGCGTGCGCGCGCGCGCGCGCGCGCACGCGCAGAAACAGACCCACAGAGAACAAACAATGTTGCCAAAGGGGAGGAGTATGGGGGGATGGGCAAGATCAGTAAAGGTGAATTGGAGATACAGGCTTCCAGTTATTAAATGAGTAAGTCATGAGGATAACAGGTACGATACAGGGAATACAGTCAATGAGATAGTAATGGCACTGAATGGTGAGAGATGGTAGCTACACTTGCGGTGAGCATACCATAAGGTATAGATTTATCAGATCACTATGTTGCATACCTGAAACTAATGTAACATTGTGTCAACCGTCCTTCAATAAAGAAAAATGTGTGTTCAGCATAACCCATACATCAGCCACTCCTCTCCTCGGCCATCCACCTATCCAAGAGCCACGTGCTAGGCACTCTTGTGAACGTATGCGGATACAGCAGTGAAGCAAACCATACTCCTATCTTCAAAGCATTAATATTCTAGCAAAGAAGATGGACAAATAAGAATTCAAGCAAACGAATGGAATTTCAGGCGGTGACAGATGCTATGAAGAAAAATAAAGCACAAAAGAGTGCAGAAAGGGACTGCGTAAGGTATGGGGAACCATTTTAGATATGCTGTTGGAGGAAGGCCTCCCAAAAAAGCAAAGCAGCGGCATTTCATTATTAATGGTTAGGAGTGTGACTGGTATTTACTGAGATGGCACATTCTTCCCTCATTCTACGTAATAGCTGACAGGGGAGCACTGCAGTATCACCCTTAAGTAAGGTTGGAAAATTAATAGTTTGGTGCTAATATTAATGCTAAAGAAATTCTCCCTTTAATAGAGAAATAAGAGAATGCAGCATATTGATGCACGAAGAGATTTTTCCCATTTCTCATCTCTGGTATGGCAAAACAAAGGTTAGAGAAGGAACAGACTCTGAATCAGAATATGTGCTTTACTGAGTGATAAGGTTAATATGAAAGCTGCTTCTTTTTTTCTTTTTTTTTTTTTTTTTATTTGTGGGGCAGTTTCGTAGGGATTCCACTTGTAATACAAGTTTTACAAGCACACTGTAAAGTGACAAAAATACTTTGCTGGGAGTGCTCATTAAATTCTGTAACGAATAAAAAAGTGCTCTGAAAACCAGCAAGCACTGTACAAATGCAAGGAAGCATTATTACTATTGTTCGCTAACTCACCTGAAGATGAAGGAAGCGGATCATAGTCCTGTGATGCTCTGTTGGCTTTGACATTTTCGCCTGGTAATCGCCTAGCAGGAGGCAAAGGAACTTGGCCACTTGCTGGATCAAGAAAGGGCTCTTAAAAGTAAAGATAATTTTCAAATTAAAATGATTATCTCTACCAAGTGGCTGAAGGAAAAAATCCTAGAAATTCTCTATAAAGATCAAAGGTTTTGGAAATAAATTAGAAAAATAATTTCATGACTGGTATTAACCGTTTTCTAATCCACTTGCCTATTTCTAATTTATTCATCACTTGCTCAAATATGCTCCTCCTATTTATTCCTAGATAATACAAAATACTAATTTTATATTTAAAATTTTCAGATCTTAATTATAAAATTCTTGGTGATAAAAGCTGCTTCAAATTATTATTTTCTGTCCCATTCTGTCCTACACAATGAACAGAAGCTGTTGTAAAAAAATTTTTTTTGACTTTTGCCTATAAGTGTCATTATCAAATCAGTTAATCTTTAAAATGGACCTGACATTTGGGATTTGTGAGGATTAAATAAATTCATGTACATAAATTTCCTGTACATATAAAGTATCTTTTAAAATACTACTATATTGGGCATCCTATGCTAAAAGTCTTATTTTTGAGACAGAGAGAGAGAAAGAGACAGGGTGGGGGGAGGGTGGGGGAGGGGCAGGGAGAGATGGGACAGAGGATCTGAAGCAGGCTCTGTGCTGTCAGCACCACTTCAGGGCTTGAACTCACCAACTGTGAGATCATGACCTGAGCCTAACCATGTGAGCCACCCAGGTGCCCCTAAAAGTCATTTTTAACTGGCTCACTAAATAGTAAATTCAATTACTAAAAATTGTGCTATTAACATTAAGGTTTGCACATACACTAAAAAGTGACATTTTCAACCACATTGGCAGTCAGAGAGGGGGTATCTGAAACAGTGCAAATTGTGAGTTGTACACAAATAAAAAATTATTTTGCTACTTCTGATGTTTATTAACTGGAACTGAAGGCAGAAAAATAAATTTTGTCAGTGGTACTATAGTAAATTGTTAGGATCATAAACCTAACTGATTTAAAATTAGTAGTTTATGGATTTAAATCCATAGAACTGGTTTCAGCTCTGAGTAGGTCTACATTACCTCTGCCATTTCTGATTCACTGATAATTTACTTAGCCATACCACTTCTATCTCTGGTTCCTCTGTTTTCTTCTCTCATATTACTTTCTTTTATATCTGTCAGTATCTCCAGAGGTACTCTAAGTTCTTTTGAGGGCAGGGGTCTTACGTTACTCATCATGTTTGAATTATGTCCTCTAACACACAGTACCAAGCACGCTGCTTGGCAAATAGCCTAAACTTCAAAAGTATTTGCTTTTAACTACCAAAAACAAACCCAAATAGATTAATATTTTTCACAAATTCAAAATCAGTGAAATCTGAAATGCTACCATAAGTAAAAATTGTAGATATTAAGGATCCGATTATATTTCATTGTTTGAACATCCCTTCAAGTTTGTCATTAAGAATATGTAAGGATTATTTATAAGAAGAAAATGAACACATATTTATACTAGTTTTTGACTAGATAATGTAAGGCAAGAGTTGAAGTCTTTGATTATTATTTTCCTCTCTTGAGTACAGTAATTATTCCTGGCTTTGCTGGAGGCTTTTTGACCTAAGTAAGGCTACTAAACTTGCTTTCATTAAATTCGAGATTAAAAATTGTGTTAGATTTAGCACTTTCAGTATTTAAAGAGTCAATGGTTCAGCCTCATTAACTTTGCTGAAATATTTTAGGAAGCAATGAGAAGATAAATCAAATTCCATGCAACAAATGTTAATCATTTGATTTGGAAGAGTAACCAATGGAACCAAGTATGGTGATTTCTGCATAAGTTTAGAAATTTCCTCATGATTTAGATTTAAATATTCATAAAATTTACTTTCAGTTATTGTGCATTTTAAACATCACTGATATAACATTAGGTCAGAGGAAAGAATGCCTTTTACAATACACATACTTTTTAAAAATTTCTTTAGGGTAATTTATAGGTTTGTCAGATACGCTGTTACTAATCATGCATTTAAGACTAAACATTAGATTCTGGATATACTACAGGTCATAAGTAGACTAAAATATACAGCTGTATGATAATGCTCCATGAAACTATTTCACTTAAAAAGTCACTAGGTACACTAAAAATATTGTCATAAACAGCAAAAATACTTAGTTCAATTCTGAATCACTACCATACGTCTTCCTTCATGCTAACTTTGCTACTGGGCAGGTATAGGGCACACTGGGCTTCTATAGCAATTTGTAAAGTTGAAAGTATTCATGCTTCATTGGGAAAAGGTAGACAACACAATTACTACGGAGAGTATAATAATTATCAACTGTCTCCTGATAAAAAGAAAATTTGAAAAGCAATAAGGTTTTCAAAAATAAATTCTTCAAAAACTAACTGAAGTAAAATTTTGTATCCACACTTAGAATTAAAACATACAAATTGAAAATACTATAGCCGATGTACCATTTATATAGTAATAAAAGTTTGAGAAATGAGTGAATAAACATGATGGGATTAATCTATTCTAAAAAGCAAAGTGCTATTGCCTGTGATTTACAGTATGGTAATGCTACATTGAAAATTTAATACTTCATTTAAAGATTATAAAAATCTAAGGAAAGACAGGGAGGAAAGGTTTGCGCACTGTCAAAGAAGAGGGAAAATTTGCGTCGACCAAAATTATGCTGTGTAAGAAGGAAACCTATTGAATGGTTCTCTCAAGGAAGAGGCGTCATGGAATGCTTTTCTTAATTCTTGTTTTTGTTATCTGAAATACTTCCAAATTTTTACTCAAGTGTAGAAAAAGAGGCAAATAAAACTGGACAGTTAAAACAGTGGCATATTTCCTCTGGGGCTGTCCAAAGACCATCTGCAGTATTTACCAGTTATCCCCCAAATTTTAAAAGAACATCAATGCAGGATCTAATAGCTAGAAGGGTTTGAAGAGCTATGTAGGTGAAATAAAATTCCTCTCTCTCTGTGGCCCTCACTCTTTAACTCACATTTACAAAATCCACACTGTGTAGTGATCTGGCCACTGATTAAATCCTCCAGTATTAGAGAACTCACTACCCCTCTGAGATACAATAATTCTTTAAAAATTTTTTAAGAATTCCTTAAGAATTTAGGAAATTACGATGAAATTTCATTCTTAATTATTCTTCTCTGGTCTGCCTTGGAAGGAGACACTGAGGCTATCTAACCCTTCTTTCCCAAATATTGTAACTAGATACAACTCTTTATATCTATATATCTATATATAGATATATAGATAGATATATATATAGATATACATATATATTTATATCTATATATATATATATATATCTCCAAGGTTGTCTCTCTCATTAAATGTTGCAGTTCTTGGGGCGCCTGGGTGGCGCAGTCGGTTAAGCGTCCGACTTCAGCCAGGTCACGATCTCGCGGTCCGTGGGTTCGAGCCCCGCATCGGGCTCTGGGCTGATGGCTCAGAGCCTGGAGCCTGTTTCCGATTCTGTGTCTCCCTCTCTCTCTGCCCCTCCCCCGTTCATGCTCTGTCTCTCTCTGTCCCAAAAATAAATAAAAACGTTGAGAAAAAAAAAAAATTTAAAAGAAAAAAATGTTGCAGTTCTTTTAATCTGCTATAGTTTTTTGCAATCAGGTGTAAATTCCCTTCAGCATCCTGGCTCTCTTCCCCCAGGAATACCCCAGCTCAGTATTTTTCAAAATTGAACATGCCTCATAGTCCCCTAGAAGGCTTATGGAAACACAGATTGCTGGGTGCAGAGTTTCTACCCCAGAGTTTCTGATTTAGTAAGTCTTCTGTGGAGCCCAAGAATTTTAATTTTTAAACAAGTCCCCCTGGCAGGGGACCTGGCTCAGTGGCTCAGTGGGTTAAGCTTGACTTCAGCTCAGGTCAAGATCTCGTGGTTCATGAGTTCAGTTAGTCAGCTGTGCTGACAGTTCAGAGCCTGGAGTCTGCTTTGGATTCTGTGTCTCCTTCTCTTTCTGCCCTCCCCGCCCCCCACTCGTGCTGTCTCTCTCTCAAAAATAAACAAACTTAAAAAAAAATTGGTTTAAACAATTCCCCTGGTGACACTGATGGTGCCGGTCTGAAGACTACATACAATTTGAGAACCAACCGCTGCTCTAGCCCATCAGTCCTTCAACATGTCACCACAGTGGTCCCACGCCAGCCGAGCACTGGGGAGGACCTCACCTCACCCCTCCGATCTGATCTCTGTGAGTGAAACCCTCAAATGTCACGAGCTCCCTTGGTAGCCACATCATGATAGTGTTTCATAAAGGTCATAGTTAACAAAACTGCCTAAATTCCCTTCAATAACTCTTGCTAACAATCCAAATATTCTATTTTACTTGTGAAATTGCATTTCTGGATCCAAATGGAAAACTTTCATTTGATTGTAATAAAGTCAAATTTGCTGGCTTTTAGAGTTGAATTGTGACTTTAAGATTAGAGAAGGACTTCAAAAGAGATCCAGGTTAGAAAAATAGTGAAAGGAAGGTTCAATAAGGTCTGCCAGATGTGTTGTGTATTTTGTGCACTGCACAAAGACATGCAGTTATGGGAATGAGCAGAGTTCAAGACAGCCTGGGCTTTGTTCCAGGAGCACCGGCCCTGGCACAAAGTGGAAGGAGGGGTGCCTCTTTCAAGGCACCAGCACAAAAGAAGTGCCTCTGTGAATGGAACAAAAGCACATATATGCTAACAAAGTGTAAGGCTTTTTTTGAGGATTCTTGAGGTTTTGTGAAGATAGGACTATAGCCCGTCCAGAATGGATGCTCATGCACAGCAGTGGGCATTATTATTTGCCAAAAGAAATCTTGCATGAAGGCTGAAGACAGAAAACACATAAAAGAAGCATCAGAGCTGTGCCCTGCTTTGCTTCCCCTCCAGCTCCTGCAGGAATCCTGAGGCTCCTTTGCAGAAACGCAGGACCTTGCAGTTTGAAAACTGCTGTTATAAGGCTGGAAAGGTGAACCTGACTCTGGTGTGCAGGGCACTGAATACTGGGAACAGAGACGGATGTTTGATTAGGTATTTAATACAACGTCATGAGGAAATCCAATCTTTTTTTTTTTTTAAGACATCTATCCTTTGTCTTTAATTAGGGATAATGATTTCATCAAGGAAACCAAATCTCAATCATGCCAGTAAAGGTTACACTGGACTAAAATTGTAAAGACTGAACAATATGAAAACAACGGCAGTGCAATGCTCATACAGTCTGTTTAATGTAACAATCACCTCTGTTTACCTTTTATGGTTCTAGAATTATTGAGTCAAACTTTCATTTATCATTTACAGAGTA
Source organism: Leopardus geoffroyi (assembly GCF_018350155.1). NCBI lineage: Eukaryota > Metazoa > Chordata > Mammalia > Carnivora > Felidae > Leopardus > Leopardus geoffroyi. Next base: position 52,944,486 of record NC_059333.1, read on the forward strand.
TTTCACGAAATTCAATGAAAGAAGAGTGAAGAAAGGTCAAAAGTCTTATACTTTAGATATACAGTGTGTTAAATAATTTGTAAAATGATACTCAAATACTTATTTATGAGTGAAAAGAAACCTACATGTTCTATTGTTATGTAAGAAAAATTACAGTATTTCTTTTGAAAAAGAGGAGAGCTAACACATGTGGCTTAAGAGGGTACAAACTTCCAGTTATAAAATAAATCATAGAAATTAAAAGTACAGCATAGGGAATGTAGTCAATAATACTGATATTACACTAGATGGGTGACAGACGGTGACTACACTTATTGTGGGGAGTACTGACTAGTGCATAGAATCACTGAATCGATATGTCGTACACCTGAAACTAATATGACATTGTATGTTAATTATGCTTTTATGAAAAATAAATAAAATTGAATAAAAACAGTTGTCTCAATGGATCTCAGAAAGTATTTGGCAACAGACTAGAAATTTGTCATGTGAATGATATGAAAGGCTAGAAGAGGGAAAAAAAAAGTTTTTTTCTTGGAAGTATTTATGATCAAGGGACGCCAACATTATTGAGAGTGGAATTAGAATACCTCCATGTATAAAAGAAGGTCAAGAATGACAGTCCCAGGTTCCAACAACACCGCCCTGGCCCCATGCTAACCTCACACCACAGGTTAAGGCTGACTACTGCCAAGATGCCTGGCAGCCAAGCAAAATCAAAAACAAGCAAAACTCTATAGGAAATAAAACCGTTTACGTAAGTTTTGTTTTACTGAATAAAAGGGGCATTTTCATTCTGTAATTTTTTAATAATGAGAGCATTTTTGTGAAGTTTTTTATGTGAAGCACCATGAAAAATTAAATTATGATAAAGAACTCAAACATTTTACAACTAACTCTTTTGATTAAAAACAGGTAGACGTCTGTATTTGTGTAAAACGTTCTCTTCCAACTCCTGGAAGGCTTGACTTAATTTTAAAAGAAGGCACTACATTGACTTTTACTTAATGGGGCCTAAATCACATATATAAAAGGTAATAGATACACTGCGCGGGTGACACAGAAGACAATTCAATCAGTATTTACTGATGAAAAAGTGAACTCAAAATTATTTCTTAAACTACTTTTAGGAGCTGAAGCTACCTATTCTAAGTTACAGGTGTGTAATTTGTGGGTCTTATCCATAAATGACCTCAAACTTTCTAGGTTATCAAACTAGGTGGAAAAGAAAACCCTAGAAGAAACATGAGTGCTGAAAGTGAATGATAATAGTTAAGATTCACAAGTTTTCACTGAGGCACAGAGGAGGCCAAAGCACAAATTGAGCACTTATTAAAAAGTGATTTTAAAGTTTGCTTATTTATTTTGAGAGAGAAACAGAGAGTAAGAGAGAGAGAGAGAGAGAGAGAGAGAGGGAGGGAATCTCAAGCAGGCTCAGTGCTGTCAGCACAGAGCCTGACACTGGGCTCAAGCTCACAAACTGTGAGATCATGACCTAAGCCAAAATCAAAAGTCGGACAGTTAACCAGCTAAGTCTCCCAGGCGCTCCACTTATTAAAATCTTTTAATGATTTATCTAATATACAAATGTATCCAAAGTAAATTGAGATAAATGTTTCTGAACACAGATCAGTCTCACCAATATGACAGACTGGAACAGTTAATATCAGCAGATTCACTGTAACTGATCATTTTTTCCTGACAGTTCTGACTAATGGAACAGATGGCTTATTAAGTCTCTTTATTTTTATTTTTACTCCTCACTTGAAAGGTTTAAAAAAAATCTGTGTATTAATTTTTCCTGGAAAAACAATAATTTAAGTAGATATATTGAGACATTAAAAATAACGATGGTAACAATAAAATGTAGATATTTCAGAAAAACTTCTCTATTAATGCTGTAATAATGCAATTTACCAAAATATTATCTTTGTGAATAAAATTATAGCCATAGCTAGTAAAATTAAAACTTATTAGAAAAACATACGGTACACAGAATCGGGACAGTCTAAATTCTGTCGTCATCACTAAGAGGTTAATCACGGAGACCTTTTGGTTCTCAGGGAAGCCTTGTGTGACATTAGGGTGTTATGTGGATTGGAGGAGCTCCATAGAATCTATGATTCCTATCGCTTTTGTCATTTGTGGAATCCTTTGCATTAAAATCAACCAACTGACAAGCAAACCTACGCAATTTCTCATTTTCTCTACCCAGAATGTTCTGCTAGGGAGCTAGAAACCAATAAATTACTGATGCTTATTTGACGGTATGATCTTAGAAATATTCTTGTTTTAAGTGAAAAGTTTTCTTTGGCTTTTTCCTCTCACCTGAAGGAAGAAGGAAAAGGTCCTGTCCTGAGGATGGTCGGCTATTGGAGCCAGGAGGTTTTGAGTGTTCGATGAGGCTGTGCCTTGCAGGCGGTGGGGGAGGTGGCAGGGATGGGGGGAGGGCATCAAAAGCATCTTCACCTGCATTTAAAGAAAGGTGAATATCAACAGCAAAACCTCATTAATGAAAACACAGCATCAGCCAAAGCAATGATTGATTTTTCTCTTGCTGCTCCTAAAGAACTTCACCGGCAGGGTTTATCTAGCAGTTTACCAACTTTGATAATGAAAGCTAATTATTTTCTGGGAGTGTTTGGAGAGAAACACAGGCACACAAACACACATGTACAGGTGTAAACTTTTCCTATCACCCAGGCCTTTCTGTTAAAAAAGCAGTACTGCGGGTTATGAAAAAGCTGATTATCTACTTATAACCTTTATAATAGTAAGACACGGGAAGTTAGAACTAAAAATTATTATAGGTCATACCATCAAAACCAGAATTTTTTATGTAACAGTAAGAGTTCACAGCCTCTTATTAGAAAATCACACTATGCACAAAAATTTTAATGTTACAGAACAGAATAATCTTTTAAAGTTTGTTCTGAATTTTAATTCATTTAAACTAATGTTCCACATATTTCATTGTTAAAATATAGAAAATGAACATACAGTACAGGAATATATTTGTCTACTTATCAGATATTTCTAAAAAGGAACAGCTAAATATAGAACTATGTTCTGTGGTCCCCAAACTACTTATATCTGCATATTTCCCAGCTTTCGTAACTACAGAATATTGCAGAATGCTTTTATGTCTACTTATTTTTCCCCTGCCACATCTTACTATTCTACTCACATTTTCCCATATCTTGATTCTTTAAAACAATAAAATTGCAAAGTATGTATTTTTGTAAGTAATCTCAAATACTTTGTGAATCAAACAGGATATAAACAAACACGTACATGTTCCAGTAATAAAAATGCATGTATTTAAATTTATCGACTTAAGCCAAAGTTACATTTTAAAGAAAAATGGTTTTACCATTCATCTAACTTGCCTTGCAAAAAATATTCAAAACACATTCTCTAATGATCATAAATATTTGTCTAACTTAAAATATTTGAAGGTATGAGGGTGGAGGGAGAGAGCTTTGCTGTCAGCCCAGCCTTCAGCTATTTGCTACATTCATCATCTTATTCATTCAAATCCTTTTTCAGCCCCTAAATGTCAGGTCCCATGCTAGGCACGTGGGTAACTATGAAGATCAAAATCACAAGGACCTGATCCAAGGAGCTTAGAGTCCACAAGGAGATCTAAGAAAAATTCACAAAGAGGTATGATTCACAGGTGAAAGTATCACAGGTCCCACAGAGAAAGCTACACGTTTAAGAGGGAAGGGAAATGTAGAAAGTGGCATTTAGCAAGGCGTTACCAAGAACAGGAAGGCCGGGGATATCAGAGCCTCAAAACCACTTATTCATCAAATGCTAGGATGGTATCTTCTTGACAGACTGAATAGTATAAAATAAATAGTATAAATAAAGCATGAAATGCACATGAAGAGCTAGAGGAAGGTTGAGTTGTAAAGACAGGCGGGAACACTGATCTGCACTGTCCGATGTGGTAGTCAGCATCCACACATGGCTATTTAGCTTAAATTAAAATTCAGTTCCATCCACAGTCACACATGTGAATATATACATTCATCACTACATAAAGTTATATTGGACGATGCTTGATTTAGATCATCAAGACTTGGGTAGCAGGTCAAAAACCAGCATATAGGAAGAAGTGGGAGGGAGAAAAAAACTGGAGGTAAAGAAGTTAGCAGGTGCTTGTAATTCATGTAGTTGAGAATGAAGCACTGAACTACAGAATGAACAGGAGCAAAAGACACTGCTGTTACATAACTAGAAACACTGGTTGATGGGGTTTGTGGAAAAACTCAAGAGTCATTTCACATTTCTGGGAGCCTAATAATTAATTCACATAAGCCTATTAATGGACCTTCATCATACGTTATGTTACGGTGACTTGTGAAGCCTTAAGGTGTGTGGAGATTCTAATTGTCTTCTCTAAAAATAGGGGGAGAAGCTTCCAACTTAGAATTAATGAAATCAACACAGATACCAGGACCAGCCAAGTTTAACATATATACATACACACATGTACCTTCACACATGTACACACACACACAAACTAGTGTACTTCATATTAAAATTTGAACCAGAAAAATTGAGATTCCTTGGATGTGCAGTTGCAATGATTCTATGACAGAATCTATTTCTCAGTTCTCTAGAATAAAATATGTAAGTTTCCAAAATGTAATTAGCTAAGTGAATGGGGTCATTGTATCCTGAAAGAAAAAGTAAGTACACATTCATTAAAGAATTGTACTTAAAGAAAATCTCAGATGAACATTTCAAGTCTAGTGGAACACAAGGCCTCAGGGGAAGGAATGATGCTCTGATAGGTTTTTAAGATTGCATTTAGTACATGAGAAGACAGCTTGATAACACGGAGATTGATGGCCAGCTACGTACACCATTGCTTCAATCATATAAGTGGAATAATGGTTACATGAATTTAAGAGCCACCACTATCCAGAGAATCCATTCTAATTCAGACCAACTCATAACCTTGTAAGTCTGTGTTACACTGAACTCTGAATTCTAATAATTCAGATATTAACTGAAAGAAGAGGCAGGGTGGCTTATTTGAAAAATTTTTAAAGGTTTCAACCTAATGGAGGGATGAGAAGATCATAATCAGAGGGCGTCCTGTTGAGTGAAGAACCATGCTTTGGATTGTCCCGAGTTGGAGGCCTGGCAGGTGGTAATGGCACTGGATCAGAGGCTGAATCAAAAACATCTCCTAGAGGATAACACAAAATCTTAATGTATTTTCAGTACAACAATGGCATGGAATTTTGCCTTTAAATTCTGACCATTAAGATGAAGAACACAAAGAGAATAGGTTTTATACATACCCTTTAAATATATGCCTAATTCAGGGATGTTTGGTTTCTTCATCTCTGAAGATGTACCATGTGTTCCATTCAATATACAATGACCATTATCACAGGACCTAACACAGAGATCAAAGAACAAAAATCATAAGGAAGATTACTTTCCATTTAAAAGTAATTTGGAGAGGTGATAGGAACTAGCAACCCTGCTCATATGCTAAAGTTTGAAAATAAATGTGATTTCCTTTTCTGGAAAAAGTGCAAGAAATATTATTCAAATATTCTTTTTAGATTTTTTTTTTTGAAAGAGAGAGAGATGGTGCACACACACCTGTGAGCACACAGGGAGGTGGCGCAGAGGGTGACAGAATCTTAGGTACCATGTCCAGTGCAATGCCGGACCCAGGGTGGGATCTCATGACTGAGATCATGACCTGAGCCATAATCAAGAGTCAGACACTTAACCAACTGAGCCACCCAGGCGCCCCTATCCAGATATTCTTACTGAACTATTTTTGCAAAGAAATAAAATAAGTAAAAAGATAATCTTTTTAAAAAAAATGAAATAAAGAAATACAAGCACTACAAAAATTGTTGATTTCCTAAACACATCTGTGAAGTTAACACATCATTTTGGACAAGTTCAATAATACCTTGTCAATTTTTTGAAAATGTAGTAAGGCCTACATATATATATATATATATATATATATATATATATATATATATATGTGTGTATGTGTGTATGTGTGTATGTGTGTGTGTGTGTGTGTGTATACACACATATACACATGTAATAGTCCCGATGACTTTATTATTTGTTAATGATGTTTAACATATTTTTATTTCTGTAATTTAAACTTTCCTTAAGGTAAACTAGAGCCCACAAAGGAGAATTATTAAATGTTCTATAATTTCATTAAAATTTTGATAGGCATATTCAAATACCTAGGGTCTGTCACAATTTCACTACTACTATGAACAAAACCCTGCCCTTCTGATAACTGTAGAAAAATGACTTTAGCAAAGGCTTTGGGTACACAACAAGGTGTCTGTAAAGGATAATACTTACTAAAGCAGTATTTTTGTTGTTAGTATTAATACTTTGAACTATGTGTTCATTAATACTATGAACACAATGGACAAAACTGGGGCCTGGGAAGATAGTAGGAAGAGAAAGTACAGAGCATACTTTGTCTTAAGAATATAGCTGTGTAACAATGAACTCTCTGCTCACCAAGCTATTCTGTTCATAAAAAGCTATAGAAAACAGAGTTTACATTTTCCGTTTCTCTGATTTACTCTGAATTCTCGGGGCAAAGTAAAAGTACATACATAATGGAGGAGATAGCGGATATTTAAATAGTTATTGCAAGAGGGCTTCATCTGAAATTCATTTCTATTCTCTCTGGTGGCCACATCTGTTTCAGGGGCCAGAGATGGTTCATTTTAAAATAGTTATCATGTATTGAATTTTCATAATAATGATGGATTTTTACTGAAACTGAATTGAATTATTCATCTACTGTTTAACTTTTTCTGCATATTGATAATTTATCTCTTCTGATGTTCCAAAGGGTGGGGGAAACATATTAGGACAGGAAGTATTTAAGCTTACAGAGTGCTCTGTGGAGGAAAGAAGGTACTTCATCCATTGGCTTTCAAGAACAAAAAGATAAAAAATTCACTCCTATTAAGTTTAGGGATAATCAACATTTATTACTTCTCTATAACAATGGAAAGATAGTAATGGCAGTCATAATTCAAATTTATTTTCAGGATTTGGGAGGTCTGCCACCAAAAATCTCATCTGATATGATCTAACAATTAAAATTCAAAGTATTTCAAATATAACTCTCACCTCTTCAGCAATGAAAAAAAAAATGAAATCCCAAGAAGACCAAAAAAGCTCATCTTATTTCAGTCTTTACACATTACTATACATTTGTAGGAGCCAAAGGGACTAAAAATTGTGACCATTTGTATTCGATATGAAGGAATAACTTTCCTCTAATAAGAGTAGTAGACATTTGGTTCTTCCAAAATAACAAATTGCCTCTCAGTCATTTATCTTCTCAAGGACACTATTTTATCAACAAATGTCTTAAACACCAGTGATTAGCAAGAAATGAAATGGTTCTTGTTTTGAAATATGAAGCCCTAGACTGCAGAATGTTAGTGATCCTGGTTAAGAATTCTGTAGAGTGTTGATAATTTTAACCAGGATCACTCATTTAGACAGATCTCTGGTTAAAATGAAGATTTGCTTCTCTTTTCCAAGTATTGCATTTCACCTTGGTGTGATAGTCTAAGAAAGACACTAAAACATTCTATTTAGATTTTTCATCTGAAAAGGAGGGAACACTCCACTCACAGAATGCTTTCCATTGATGGACTTGACCTTAAAACGGAAACGATGCACGAAGATAAGACAGATGGCTGAAGTGTTCAGTAGTTTTCCTATCCTCAATCAAGAGGTGCTGGAAGGCAGGAAGGCTGAGCCACCAGCTGTAGTGAGTGAAACCCTGTGCTGTATGCCAAGCAAAGCTCCAGGGATTCCGTCATACAAAGGAAATGAGCTCACTAAGTTTTAAAACTGAGATTTGACTTATTGAGTACTTCGTGTAAGTCAGATGAGATAAAGAAAAATAGTATTAGATTACAGATTAATAAATCAACTATACAAGTGCAGAATCATCCTACTTAAACACAAACTAATATTTCAGTACGCACCACCCAGTTTTAACAACTGCTCTATACCTCAGTGGGGCTGACACTTCAAGGTTGTCTCCATTACAATGAGAACAAACAACTGGCAAGAAGAATAAAAAAGAAAACCCTATTTCTCACATTCTTATTTGATCTAAGGAAAAGTAAAATAGTACCTCATTAAAAAAGGTAAATACTTCTTAGTCTTTTTTTCTTAACTTCTTCAGGATATGATAAATAGAAGTAGGCAGCATATCAAGAAGGGAAATGAATATAAATTATACTAGTCCTTACATCAAAAAAAATTCTAAGAAAGGTAATACTTTAGTTTCTGGGCACTGATTTTTCTTCATGAGGTATGTACTAAGAACTGATAAAATGCATTGGAAAATAGTATATTGAAAATTCATGAATTAATTACCACTATATGTAATATACAGCAAAGTTTTATTAGATTATAATTTGTTTTGGGGGGAGAGGGGCAGCAAAATGTTCCATTAGATTTACTAGTCAATTAGTTTAGTCAACTGACTTCTTGAGTAATGAGAAATCTGCATCTTTTAGTTTTCTATGAAAGGAATGCAGAAAATAGTATATAATAAGAGGAGGCTTTGACCAAGAAATCAAGGATTTTTATTTAAATAGCTGTGATTCAGTTGCCTACAAACAAATACCACACATGATAATGCTTATGCAGATGTGAGATGATAAAAAGCTGCCCATATGCTTACCTAAGAGGAGGTTTTACATTATGGCAATGAGATGGTTGTGAATTCAGGGAAACAGGATGGGATGAAGGAACCTTGTATTCATCGTCATCTTCCTCTACTGGGTCTCTGGTTTTCTCTGAAAGGGAATTTGCTAACGGGCCAGTACACCTACCAGAGAGGGAAAAAAAAATCCAGTCTAGTTTAAGCATAACAATTCAGAACAGGCAAGTTGAATGTGATCTATTCAAATCAAAGGAGCTACTTTGTACTTGTGTTCATTTTTCAATTACAAGGTAACATCAGAAGGGCTGTTCTTATACTAAATACAAATGAAAGGATTTTCAATCTTTTGTTAAGACTCTATTGACGAAATAAAAGAATTTCCATACTTATAATTTTAAATGGCAGAGTAAGAAAAACTAGTAACCTGTCAAATTAAATACCAAGATCTTGAAGTTAAAACAGAATGTATAAAATTATCCAAACCAAAGCTATTAAAATATTAACATTTTGTTCCAATTTAACTTAAATGGGTAAATTAAGATTATATATATATATATATATATATATATACACACACACACATGGTAGCTTTATATATTAATGAAGTCTTTATAAAAAGGTCAACTTTGTCTCTTGTGAATATTACCTGTAGTTGAAAACAAATCCAGTTCAATTAAATGAATTATTTCTCCAGTAAGGTTCAAGTACAATTCAAATTATTAATTTTTTTTCCCAACAACTAAGAACTAAAAATGACTGGAACAATTAGAAATAGATAATAAGAGAACTTATTAAGTCTTTGAGGTAGAGTACATTATTTTCATGGCTTCAATTCTCTAATAAAAAAGAAAGAAAATGAGTAGAACAATCACCCAATATCCAAAGAAGTTTTTCAAGCATTATACTCATCCATGAGAGTAACAAAAGAAAACAAAGCCAAACAAACAAGGAACCCAGACCTTTTTCACAATTTTTCACAGTTGTTATTAATGGAGTTTAACGCTTGCTTATGCAAGTGAAAAATATCAAAGTAGAAACACACAAACATACCCTAACGATAGGACACCCAACTAGTTTGCAAGACAAAGCTTTTGATAATCAAAGTGAACGTCTGTTTCTTTTCTTTCTTTCTTTTTTTTTTTTTTTAAATCTTTGGAACTGCAATTTTGAAGCACCTTCTGTAGAGGGAGCAAGAGTCCTTTGGTATATGTGCCATTGAACCTGAAATAACTTTCTCATTTAGATTTCTTCTCGCTGGTTAGAATGCGAAAATTTTTAAGGGCTTTTCTTTGTGCCCATTACAAGAAGGCATTGTGAAAAATCTCGAAGTTTTCAAGCTTCAACTATGTATTTGAGTCTCTAGAAAGTTCAAAAATTAAAGAAAAATCTCTCCCAAGATTTTTCAAAAGCATATTTCTACCTGTCTTTGAAGACTTTTTCAATACTGATTTTTGAATTTTTGTTTGTTTGAGCAACCTCTGAATTCAAATGACAGTTTACAGTGAGATAAAATCATAGTAACAGACTGACAGAAAGTCCACTGTCACTGACCAGAGCCCAAGCTAATAACCTTATGAGGAACTACCCCTCCTATAGTGTAACCTTAGAAGAGATACATTCCAAATGAAGGCTGGTGAGTACATGCACTGCAAAACTGTGATCTGATGGATATTATGGTAGGGATTTCAAACATGACCTTTCCACAAAATCTTATACACGTGGACATCAATTTAGCTAACTCAAGGACCAGAATGGGTTCTATTAGCAAATGAAACAATATACATCCTCTCTGTGCCCTACTATACTTTCATTCATAATGAATCTTTTTTTGCCAATGCAATTCAAGCATATCCAGTATTAGAGAAAAAGGAAAAGACTTCTTGACCAAATGTTCAGCAACAACATCAATGTCAGAAATCTATCTGCCGGTTGGGGGTTACTTCCAAAAATTTAAGAGTTTCCAAAGAAGCACTGCATATTGAGGCAAGAATGGACAGTTTATGAAATCACATCTGTTGTGGATGATTCTATATTTTCTTTTCAATGATGAAGAATTTCGTCTGGGTAATTCCCCCTAGTCTTTTGCCTTGATGCAAATCAACAGATAGAATATTTCTGAAGAAGATGAAAAATAAAGCTCAAATAAGATTTTTGGAATAATAAAGGCTTACCACTAAAATTTACTAATCAGAGATTATTAGCTTAAATGGATTTGACTGGATTACATCTAGAAGGGGAAAATGTCTTCAAGTGGCATTTGTATCTAAATCCCAAAAAAGTGCTTCGATATCCCATTTATCACCTTTTTAATAAGTTCTAAAATCAGATATTCTTCTTCTTCTTTGTGTTTTTAGTGCAAACTTCTGATATCAGTATAATAGTCTATTTAGAGAAGGTAGTTTATAAGAATATCATTCCAGTGCATTTTATTCAGTATTACATAAATTTTTATATCAAATTAATCTTACCCAGTTCAGAAGGAAAAAATATATAAAAGCAGTTTCTATAATAAAAAATAGGAATGTACACTATGGGCTTCGGGTGATTACATATCAAAACAGGTTCATCCATTTTAACAAATGTACCGCTATGGAGGAAGATATTGATGGGAAGGGAGAGGTACGTGTGGGGGCAGGAAGTATATGGGAAATCACTGTACCTTCTCAATTTTGCTGGGAATCTAAAAAAACAAAGTCTTTAATCACTCTAAACTTGTCTAAAAAATAAAGTTTTAATAAAAAAGAAGGTACAAGTGAGATAAAGAAGTTGTATATAAAATATCAAAAAAGAAATCTCGATTCATGTAAATAATTACACTATTTGTAACTATACTTGGGATTTTTTTTCCTTCACAAACTAATTCAAAAAGTACGTTCAATTTTACTTGAAATAAGCGGTAAAATAATTAGCGTAGCAATTTTCATAAGCTATCATGTAAGTTTACTTTTGGCAGTGAAGAAAATATCTAACTTAAGGGACACAAGAACACTTCATTCATTGATGTGGCTTCTGCGAAATGTTTGGGATATCAGAGGAATAAAACAGAGCAAATTATTATTTGGTTAGTTCCAAGTTAAAGCGGCCAAGTAAACCATCTTACCATTTATACCTATTACTTCATTCCCTTTGTACTATCATCGTACATCCATGGACTATTCTGCACTGTGGGTGTCATTCTGGAGTTAATACACGGGTAATGAACAAGGCCACATTCTCTCAAAGATGCACAGCCATCCTCTCCCCAACCTGCACCTCCTGTTAAATTCACTGCGTGTTAGTTATCTGAGCCTCCGGTGAGAAATACATCCACTTTCTGCAAGTGCACACTTGGAACCAACCAAGAATACATTTTGCAATGCTCTTCTTAGTGATTTTTACATGTTGAGACAAACTCAGATACACTCCTCTATAATATTTGATATTCTTGGTGTGAGAGGCACATCATCAGAGGGGTTTATTTGTGTAACTTTTCTTTCAACTTTAATTCTTTTGATTAATGTACATTTAGTATATGTGCCTTCATTGACATTGTGATTTCTATATATTCATTTCTGTCTTTCTGTCCTGAATTGCAAAATGCTTAAGGGTAGACCCTGAGTCAACAAAGGCCTGGCATGGTATGCGTCAAGGGGGGGCACTCCTGGCTTTTAGACAAAAATGAGTGGTTATCAGAGAAACAGATGACAAAGCTGTTAAAGGAGAGGGAACAATCATTTTTAGGATTCTTTTATAATCTAGAAAAACATTTTTAAATATATTATTTCGCTTGCTTTCTACATGTAAGAATCTTTATTTAGTAATTTCTGAAGGCATGGTTTTTTTAAAAATATCTTTTATTAAAACTAAGTCTTCAGAGCTTGCTATATACATTAGTCCATATTTCTTGTATTAACTATCAGAATCCTAACAGGGAAAATAAAATACTTAACTCAGAGAAATCAGTCCTGAGAAGTGGTAACACAAAATAAAGCTGTATTTGAAAGGATTGCACGTATGCCACAAATAAGTAATTTCCCCAGAATATCAGAGTGAGTTTTATAATACTGATTTTAAGCGTTCTTTCATGACATTAAGAAAAGTCTGTGGTATATTATTAGGTTTAACACAAGCTTTCCTGTAAGCTTTAATTATAAGCATTTCACCTACTTGTTTTTAAATTGGAGAAACAGATTTTAAGTTACATTTTTAAGTTAACTTAGAACCAATATGCATTTCTAAAATTTTCTGGGGTCTGCTTTAAAAATCAGGAAGACAGATACTGAGGACCCTTCAGTATACTGAAGACACATACTTTTCTTGCGAACCTAATTTTCCAGTATGTTGGACGTTAAAGACTTCACGATGATATTTACAGTGGCATTATTTGTAGTTGCCAAAAACTGGAATCAACCCAAATGTCCCTCAGTGGAGGGATGGATAAAGCATGCCTTATAATGGAATATGTACTCTGCAGCAATAGAAAGGAACCAACCATTGATACACTTGACAACATTGATGAATCTCAAATGCATTATACTAAGTAGAGAGAAGCCAGACTCAACGGGGTACGTACTGCATGATTCTATTTATATGACCTTCTGGAAAAGGCAAAACCGTACTGGACATGAATTAGACTGGTAATTTCCAGGGGTCTGGCGTGAAGGAAGAATCTGACATAGGCACAGGGGGATTTTTTGGAGTGATGGAACTGTCCTAGAACTTGATTGTGGTGGTGATTACGTGACCATGCTTTAGTCAGAACTCACAAAACTGAATTTTACTGTACATAAGTTATGCTTTAATAACTGAAAATTTTCTTTTTAAGATTAAAAATTCATTTTAACTCATTTCAGGTATTGCAGATATGCATCTTTCACAAATATGCTGAATATTCTTAGTGGCCTTCACATAATTTATTTAATTCTATTTGAGACTACGGAGCAACGTTAACAGAAACATGATAAATGCTTGACTGTTGTGGAATATGCAAGGATGCCTTCCCTTAATATGAAAATAAAATCTCATTTTAATCCTATACATTTTCTATCAATGGATCAATATGTTCATGGACAAATGGAGAATATAGGATAGATCATGCCTCTGTGGGACAAAAAAGAAACAGTATAAGGAATATATTTTACATTGTATATTTAAATAGAATCCAGTGGCGCACATTTCAATGGCTAGGTTTTTTGTGATCATAAATCAGCTTTTTTGTAAATGATAACTAACAGGTTTGTCAGACTATTAGGATTAATGTTATGTCAGTTCTAATCAGAGCTTTTAGTTAGAGACAATGAAAGATTAATGGAATTAGTGGTATTCCCCCTACCAAGATTATAGCCATCCACCAAATTTCATTTTCCCACAAAAGATGAGAAGGGATTATTCTATGTGAATTTAGAAATTACAACACTAGAATAAAAAGGAGAGAAATAATACTCATATTACTGCTTTTTCTGTTGATACTGGTTTAAAATGATATAGTGGCAACCCTCAATTGTTTTCATCAAGGCATCAACCAGTAGTTTCCAGGGATTCACCACAAAACACCAGAATATCTGAGTTCGGATGGTCAAGTTACTTTGCAGGAGATTTGAACAAAGTTTATTTTGCTGCATAAACTCACCGATTTATAAGTTAAGTCTGAGTTTCAAATATCAAGTCATATCAATAGGTCAGATTCAAATGCACAAACATTCTACATGATACAATGAGAGAAGAACACCACAGTGATCACAGTGAACAAACTGAAAAGAAAGACCCGCTCTCCACCATCCCTTATATGTCATGTCAATTGTTACCTACAGGAGACCGCCATCTTTGGTAATAATGCACCTTTCCATTTACCCAAGGTAGAACAAACAAAAATAGTGCAATATCTTGGCCAGTCTTAAAAAGATTTTAAGGTACTGGAGGAAAGCTGGTTCAGAGACTAATGAAAGAGCAACCATATTCATTTACTAGGATTAAAAAAATAGGGGCGCCTGGGTGGCTCAGTTGGTTAAGCGTCCGACTTCGGCTCAGTTCATGATCTCATGGTCCGTGAGTTTGAGCCCCGCGTCAGGCTCTGTGCTGACAGCTCAGAGCCTGGAGCCTGTTTCCGATTCTGTGTCTCTCTCTCTCTCTGACCCTCCCCTGTTCATGCTCTGTCTCTCTCTGTCTCAAAAATAAATAAACGTTAAAAAAAATTTAAAAAAAAATAGAGTAGCCTCTTAATTACAGCTTTATCTTCCATTGAAAAGTTTTCTACCATATTTGTCTTATACTTAAATCAATAATAATTTCTTATCATTGGGCATAAAAAGGATTCATGTAAAACCAAAGTACATTCAGTCTACAGGAATCCTCAGGTGAATAACAACAGAATATGTTTTCCTGCTTTTTTGACACTGAGCACAAATAATGAGACCTGGTATGCACCATATACAAAATAACACACTTCCATCAAGCTCATTCCCTTTCAGTGGTTTTAAATTACAATGTGATATTTGGATTAATATCTCCCAAGGCTTAGTACTTTTTTCTCTTCTCTGTCTTCAAATCTTAGTCAAAAACAAAGCAAAACAAAACAAAACTCTCCCCTCTCCCATGAGTTTGCCAAATAATTTCATTCATATTCATCTAGCTTTATAGTTTTACATGTACATTTACATATAGACCATTCTGGAGACTGTTTAAAGACAACCACAATCACACGCGCGTTCACATGCACAGATGCTGATGTTTGGAAGTGTGGACCTTTTTGGTGACTCTGGAGGGTGGCAGTAGTTGAGGTTACATTCACAAAACTACATTTCTAGTTTATTTTCTGAAGCAATTTGGTAATAAATGGAGATTTTGATAGGAACCAATAATGTTTTTACAATCAACATTGCAGGGGTAAGTGGTATAGTCTCCTTCAAGGTAATGCTTTAATATGTAAGTTCGTATACTGTTGAAAATCTCAGAGTTACATTCGTATGCCTAAGAGCAAAGCCAATCTACTAAATTTGTGATTTGACATGTAGAAATAAATTTATTAGCTTTAGATAGTACCTGCTGAAATATTTACCTAAATATAATATTTGGATGTTATGTCTAATTGCTCCCTCAACACTTCAATTTAGGTGTGTGTGTGTGTGTGTGTGTGTGTGTGTGTGTGTGTGTGTGTGTAACAGGCATCCCAAACTCTTCAGGTCCCTCAGTCTCCATTTTACACCTCTGTCCTGTTCCCACATCTGTTCCTTCTCCAGTCTCCCTCACTTTGGAAAATGGCACCAACCATTCACTCGGTTTCTTTAGCCAAAAACTTATGTAAGAAGAGTCGTCACTATCATACCTCACAGATACCCAATTTATTAACAGGTACCACTGGACCAAAATATACCCCAAAGCTGACCCAGTAACTACATCACCGTTACTCCAGTCAGAGCCCTGACCATCTCTGACTGGTCTACCACATCAGATGGCGGCACTCTCCATTGGTCTCCCTGCTTCTCCAAAGACAATTCTTCACACAGCAGCCAGGGAAATTCTTTAAAAATGCGAACCAGCATCATGTCATAATGCTGACCAAAACTTTCTAAAACTCACCAAACCAAAGTTCTTACCTTGGCTTTAAAGACAGTATACTATTTAGCCCCTGAATACCGTATTCAACTCTAGTCACACTGTCCTTGCTGCTCTTCAACATGCTGAAGGGATTCACGTGCCTCCCTTTTCTACACTTGAGTCGTCTAGCTTTCATGCTCTTTACCCAGATAACCTCATGGCTTGCTCCTTTGCTGCTTTCAGGCTCTGGTCAAATATTACCTTTCCTGATGACTTTACCTAAAGTATAAACCTCCATATACTATTTATCCCCTTCCCTGCTTTAGTTTTCCTCCTAGCACTTACAACTACCTGACAAAATACAATATCATTATTTGTTTACTTTCTGTTCTCCTAACTAGAGCACAAGTTCCAGTGAGGATGGGATTTTATCTAGTTCATGCTGCATCTCCACTTATTACACACAACTGAGTAAAAAGTAGCTCAGGCAAAAATTAGGATTCTCTATTCACCGAACTGAAAATGTTATTAGCACCTTATCTGTTTGGAAAAGCAGGTAACAGTGATCAACACCACCATCTCCAACAGCAAACCTTTCTTTTTTTTTTTTAATGTTTATTTATTTCTTACAGAAAGAGAGCACACACGAGCAAGTAGGGGATGGGGCAGAGAGAGAGGGAGACAAAGAATCTGAACAGGCTTCAGGCTCTGAACTGACAGCACAGAGCCCGACGTGGGGCTCGAACTCACAGACTGTGAGATATGACCTGAGCCGAAGGCAGACACTCAACCCACTAAGCTACTCAGGCGCCCCTAAACTTTTTTTTTTTTTTTTACAAAAGTATTAATCAAATAATATTTGTTCAGCATGCATTTGAAGGCTTAAGATTAATATTCCAAAAGTACAAAAGGTGCATTTCTAAAAGACAAGGCACCCAAAATATTCTTCTGAAAAAAGAAAATGACATTCATCTGCATTCTAGAACATCTTACTTGAAAATAATCATTCCATTATTACTGGCAATAATTCTTCTGTTTATTTGTCAATATCTTGTGTCAAGTGAAATAATTTTTTTAACTGTTTCAGATTTCATTTAAATTTTAAAAAAATCAAATTATTTCAAGACAAATATAATTTAGTAAAAATTTAGTAAAAATGTAATAAAAACAAACCACATAGGATTTTTTTCATTCTCCCCCTAGAAAATAGTAGGCACTCATGTTTCAAGCTTTTATTTAAAATTTTACATTTGTAGCTAAATGTCAATGATGTTAATTAAATAGAAACATTTAGAAAAACTAAAAAAAAAAAAAAAACAAAAACCCAAAAACCAAATCAATGTATACTAGTACAGTTTCAGCTTTCTTCTACAAACAGGGTATTTCTTAAAAATAAATTCTGTATTCTTCTAGGCCTCAACATAAGTCATACAATAAAAGTCACATAATTGCAAACAGTTTTACAAGAAAGTAAAACTATCACAGAGTAGCCTCTTATATCAAGTAAACAGTGATCAGAATAACATCAAATAACTTATTACTCTTTAGTAAATATTTATAACAATACAAAGTACATTTAAAGGTAAATGCTAGCTGTGACTTTCCTGAATTCAACACTGAGGGTCTCAACGTTTGTGAGAACTGCAAAAGTCTGGGTAGTAATTTGTGATTTTGCTTTGGACTTATTTTGAAACATGCAGTAAGAGTCTAACATAGAATTAGGTACTTGAACATCCAACATCCCATTTCGTCCCTATTTGCTGAGACCTCTGTTCTATGCCCCTCCAGTACTAAGGGTCTATTCCTCACTGTACCCTGGTTTACATTCTAACGAGGCCCAGATAGATCAAACATAACAAACAAACGCAAAACTAGAGCAGTTTTGGCTTCAGCAATGAGACACAACGAGCCACAAATGAACATTTAAGCTGCCAAATATTTCATGTAAGTCAGCATTATAGATGAGCATCCCTTAAAAAAACACTGCACAGAATCTAAAAAGTTGAAGCTCAAAAGGAATTTGGAGATCATTTAAGATAAACACTCTTTCATTTATCAGATAGAGAAAGCGAGGCTCTGAGAAGTTACTTTGTTCAAAGACAAGACAAATATTTAATATGCTGGAGTCAGGTCTGAGACCAAGTCTGATTTAATTTTAATGTTCACTTCAGAATTCCATGCTGGTTTCATAATAAGACAGTCCATAAATGACTACGGAAAATGCCTACTAAAATATTAAGTAACAAAGAAGGGCATGGAAATTATCTCTATAATATAATCTATGTCATGTAAAAAAAAGTCTAAAAATGTCAAAATGTTGAAACTCTGGACATGGATATTTGGAGTACGTAGATGCTCGAATTTACATATTTGTTAAACTTTTGTCATTTCTAGTTTCCATATTTTATACAATGCACAAATGCCACCCATATAGTCAGAATAAAAAAATTGAAGAGATAAATGTGCAGTGAAAAGTCAACTCTTGCATTGTTAACTATGGTTAATTTGCAGCATGCAAAACAAAACTAATTTGCTGTTAAATCTCCATTGTTTAAGTATTTCTCTGTTTAAGTAAAGCAACTGCACTGTTTCTGAGGGAAAAATCAAGAATAAATGGAGAGAAAATATACTTACAAGGACTTACAAACTGAAGTACTAGAAAAATGTCAATACATTACACTATGAATTTATTCTTACTTTAGAGGAGAAACACGTAACTAAAATACATATGAAGCAAACTGCAACCTCTGCTTATCTCACTTGCCAACATGAATTTAATAAACAGAATGTGAAAATTTAACCCAATTGGCAACGTTTTATTTACTTTGTTTCTGACGTTCTCTGAATTATCAGAATTAATTGAACTTAAGATATTTTATTACATATATTCAGAGTTCATCTGAGGCTATGATATCATATGTTCTTACTGATTTAGAGCCTACTATACAGAATATGCGTATTTGCTTCCAACTTATATGTCAGCTACATTATCTGGCAGTCCCCAGAAAAGTTATCACTGGAGAATGCTCCAATGAGCTTAGTTTCCCACTGTCCCCTGAATGATGGCAAACTTCACACTCTTGCTGCTTCTCATCTGCTCCCCTTTTGAACTGTGCCTATTCTCCATGACTCAGGAAATTTCCATCTCTTTATGAAACATCCTTGACTTCCAAGGTCTGTAACAGTCTTTCCTCCAAGTGAAAGTAAAAACTAACAACTAGAATTGTACAAGTCAACATAATGTTCTCCAGAGGTTTCATGTGTGTTAATTTTATTTTCTAGAGTAGAGTGCAAACTTCAGGGGCTGGGTTTAGCTTATCCTTCTTTTGCATCCATATGTATAGGGGATCTCAGTGACCAGCAGAGAAAGGAGTAAATGCTCTAAGACTTTCAGTTGGAAGTGAGGATCTTACCCGATAATCAACCAAGTAACCACATATTTGTGATATATGCACCACACAGCAAAAACAGTAAAGTGTTAGGGAAGAATCAGAAAGGACAAGAAAAATATTTTGCTCTCAAAACCTTATAACCTTTTTTTTTTTAATGTGAAGAAGCACTTTAAAATTAGAAAACAGTGGAGCAGAGTACATAATTAAATGTAGACAATAAACTGTAGGAAGAAGACTGAGAATTAGTCTTACCACTTATTATCATTATGAATGAAGAAGTCAGAGAAGTTTTCATAAAGAAACAGAGCCTGAGACATGGACCTATAGAATAAAGATTCTGAAAAGGTGGTGCATAGGAGGAAGCAGCTTAAAAATTCACAAAGCCAAAAAAAAAAAAATCAAGACAAGATTGGAGGGGAAACATTAGGAATTACTGAACAATATTTTAGTTGGGTAAAATTCTGTGGATCTTACTGCTAGCAGAAGAGCATAGATTAACTTAAAAGGAAAGAAAAAAACAATGCTGGGTTTTGAGCAGGAAACTGATCTGGGGAAAGCAGAATTAAAACAATTCAGCTGTGTAAACAAAATATATTGGAGAAAAGGCAGGTAGCCTGATTTAATATAAAGAGCGGAAAAATTGGAATCAGGAGACTTGGTTTTATCCTGGTTTGACTTGGGTACCTATATTAACTAACTGCCTAATGTGCTTCTTGTGTCCCCATTTTTCAAATGAGATAACCCAGGTTAACTTATTTTTCAGTTAATGCATTTTAAAATCCATTGATATTAATTGTAAAATCATAACACATCATCCATCATGTCTGTTCTTCCAGACATCCAGCTATGAGGCAACAGGGAAGATTAGCTGACTATAAAAAACTTCAAAAGAACAAGCAAATAGGACTTACTGGCTGAATGGATTCAGAAATTGTGAAAATTGAAAGAATCAAAGATTATTTTCTGATATCACACTGGATAGTTGGGATAAATGTGACACCACTTGGGAAGAGAGATAAATTGAGGGGAAAGTGCACCGTGCTACTCTGTCCTCTTTATTTTTATTTTTATTTTTATTTTTATTTTTGAGAGAGAGAGAGAGAGAGAGAGAGAGCAAGAGAGAATGACCACCAGAGCATGAGTGGGGGAGGAGCAGAGAGAGAGGGAGAGGGAGACACAGAATTGGAAGCAGGCTCCAGGCTCTTGAGCTTTCAGCACAGAGCCTGATGTGGGGCTCGAACTCATGAACCATGAGATCATGACCTGAGCTGAAGTTGGATGCTTAACTGACTGAGCCACCCAGGCGCCCCTGCTCTGTCTTCTTCTTAGATACAAAGAAGACTCAAGTTCTCTCTCCCTGTTGTTCCATATGCAACCTCAGAGTTTAGGTAAGTGTCACATATGCTGTGGTTACCAGCAAAGAATCAGGAAGGACCTTGATTTCTGGTACTTTATAAATTTGGCTGAATCACTTTTATTGATGTGTTTCTATTCACCTTGTACTTTCTGTATTGAGTACCTCATATCGACTATTTACCATATCCGTATGCATGGAGAGATGCTCTGCAAATTCAGTAAAACTCACTTGATGCTAGGGAGAAGGGCAGCAGCTGGAGGAGGAGGAGAAAGTCGGGGAGGAACATCATATTCTTCACTTCCCAGGTGACCATTGGAAAAGACCTGAAAGGAAATCCAAGGGTTCATTTAGAATTTAACTTCTGGAGGACCTTAAAACAGTAGAAACTCTTAGAAAACCTATAATTTTGAAAAGAATATGTAATTTCTGTTTATTTAAACAAGCGCAATATCATATAATTTACTTAGGAGTCAGTTGCACCATAGTGATTATTCACCACCACCACCCAAAGGAACACCAAGTTATATGTAAAAAGTATAATACAACACGATTCTTAAACACATTGAGAAGGAATGCGTACTATAATTTCTATAAAACAGATACACACAGCTTGATACACAGATGGTGAAATTCCCCAAATAACCATCAGTTTTTATTGAAAAGTTACCATTCTCCATAGGATTCAGGAAAGAAAAAGCAGTACCAGTGCAATTCTTATTTCAATTCTCCCAAATAAAAGTGTTCTAAATTATATGTCTCTGGGGTTAAGAGAACATTTTTAAACTTCTTGATAAAACCTTACAGAAATGCCTTTCATCTTTCAAGGCTGAAGCATCAACACTATTGGGAAGTAGAGCCCGCCTGCTCTTTCAGAGCGTGTGCAATTTTAACCAGAATTTTCAGTGTGAACACCGCCAACTAAAACGGTTACCTTGCTCATAAGGTACTGGCAGAGAACCAGTGTTTTGTTACTCAGAATCAGAAATTCTGATTCCCAGGTTTCTCAGTTACACTACAGGGACTGAGCAACCGCGCTTGTGACTAATCCGAGAACTTGAAATAAAGCAATTAAAAAAAGAGAAAATAACTTCATATAGACATATTCACACACATACAAAAAAGATTAAACCTATTTTAAAATCTTTAAGTAATTATTAGTGTTTTATCATGGGGCGCTCACCTCAACTCTTACGATTTCATATTTAAAGGATAGGCTTAAGTTGGAGCAAAAGGCTATAATGTAACCTGAATAGCCCTAAAGCCCCATCAATGACCTACCAATTTCTTTTCCTCCCCCCATATTTCTAAAATGCTGCTGAAGCTCTAGAATGCAAAATTGAAAAGCCCATACCTTCTCTATCAACTTAAAATAAGAAACATGGTTTAAAGAATACATTTGAAATACATCAATATTTGCATTTCAAAGTTACACAATCTAAATCTTATGGCATTGAAGTTTCACTCTAAAAACTAGGACCTGTGCTAGAGTTCCAATGTCTCCTTTGTGCGGCTCCCTCATTCGATGCGCCCTTATAGTTACACTATGATAAAACAGATCCTAAACACGGTTTCATTCTGAATTCCATGTTCCCACCTGTACCCACTTCACTAGACTTAATCATTTTAGCTGCCGCTACCTGAGGGAGTGCAATAAATTACAAGTTGGGCTAAAAATAAATATTTTATGTTCTCTGGAGATTTGAAAAGCCTGTTTAAAAATAGGAGAAAACAATAATTCCTCAAATGTGCGGATGGATAGCCATCGACTGAAGCAGTTCGCACTGAAACCCCACAGATTCAGGCCTTCTTTATTCAACTGAGGAAACAACTTTTTCCTCTGCCCCAAATCTACCACAATTCCACTGAAATTACTACCAACTTAAATATTCTGATACTATTACTCCTCTGCCAAAAAAATAGAAAAACAAACAAAAACAACAAAAAAACCTTTAAGACCTCTTTCCTAACAAGTTAAAGATAACATAGTATAGAATTCAAGACTCCGTATTATTGGTTAGAATCTACACTGCCATAATTTCACCTATCCTGCCTATTCTCTCTCTCTCTATTCTATCCATTGAAAATGGACTTCCTTCGCTATGCATATTTTCTCTAACCTCATGCGGTTCCTTCCTGTCGTGTCTATAAAAACACCTACTAATCTTTTCATGTCTATAGCCAGTGACCTTCTTGTGTGCAGCTTTCTTTATTCCTTCTTTTACACTGCATCTCAATTTGATTTTTTTTTTCTTCTTGAGGATCCCATATTGTATTTTCTGAACGCTTCTCTTACGCCTTATCTTTTAGTTAATCATACACCTGTCTCATTCTCACCACACTACACTGTGCTTTATTCATTTTGTATTTCCCATGCTGTCTTGAACATCCTAAGTACTCTTACAGCTAAAGGAGGTTGAAGAATGAGGACACATTAAGGTAAGTTTGGGCTTATGGAAGAAGTTTAATCTGAGTTATCACACAATTTACTATAAATTCTAGGTTATCCTAGATTAATATTTTTCTATATGCCTCAAGACAGCATTTGTTACTAATCTTGGAAGTTTGAAATGTCTTATGATTCAACTGTTGTCTAAATATTAAGCTTAAGGTGTTTGGGATCCTTGAGATTCAGGGAACACATTTGTGATAATCGTAGCACAATTAAGACAAACCTTTTTATCTGTACAAAACCCCAAACACAACCCCTTTTCCCTATCCCACACATGTAAACCCACACAAAATCTACCCCAAAAATATCACTATAGTTTGTCCTTCTACACCATCAGATTGGCAATGAAGCCAGTGAACATAGAGGACTTATTTCTTGATAGACAGCCCTTGAGATTTAGAGATAAGTTTGAGGTCATTCACATTAACATGTGCCTCTCCACCAAAAGAGCAAAAGCCACAATCTCAAAAAAAGGGGAATCTTTCGATGTATTTATCTAGCAGCATCTTCAAAAGATTATTGTAGACAGGGTCATTTTAGAATAATGTCACTTGAAGTAACATAACAAGTCAGAGATAGTTTTTATCACATTAGAAACAGCAGTATTCTTAACCTTTCGAGAGAAACCAATAAAGATAGCTTAACACAACGTTAGCATCTAGATCTAAGTTGATAAATCTCAAGTTTCCAATGATGTTTTAAAGCATTTTAATGCAAATATTTTCACCTCAGCTAATTAAAACAAACCAACAACAGTAAGTATCTAGCCAACAAAATACTTATTAAGGGACAGGTGTCCTATTAAGGGACAGGTTTCTGGAACGCAAGAATTTCAGAGAAAGGAAACAGTACTATAGGAAAGAAATCTCTTACCAATAATACAAGATAAATAAACCTAGTAATTCTTAGCTTGCAGATTCATGTTAAAAGTAAAGGATTACTTGAGCTAATCTGATCACGCAAGGTAGGGGTGGGGGGATAGGGAGTCGATGAAAGTCACAGGGAATTCTTACACTTCATTTTAACGATGAGCTGGACAGCTCTTTCCCTAACAGCTCTGTACAAGTAGGAAATGCAGTAGAATTTATTCTTGCTGTCCTTACCATTTGCCAAGCGAAGATGCAAATCAAAAGGGCAAATGCCTCTAGTGGATGATGGGAACTGGCACAGAGGACACATGATGAGGGAGAGCGAGGTGTCACTTCATGTACAGGGTGTCCATTTTATGAATTCCCTTATGGTAGGTATTCCACAGGTACACTTAATTCTAATGTAAACATTTGGTGCTTATTTGGGTTTCTTATCTTTAAAATGGGAAGATGATGTTTAATTTGAAGTATTACCTCTAATGAAAATAAGTCTAAAGGATAGTTGCTCCTATTTCACACAAGAATGCGTTTGCTTACAATTAATTGGGGAGACTGATGGGTTATGTGAAGGCACATCAACTTCCAGATATCTAGATCCCCATGCCCTTTATTCCCATGATAAAATGTTTTAAAAACTGCATACTAGGTAATAGGTATGGAGGGTGAGGATACACTGTAACATTTACCATTCTCATTAAAAACAGGAGGAAAAGAAATCCTATTTTAAACAAGGAGATTATATTCTACCTTTGGCTGAAGGCCAGTGCTGGAAAAATACATTAAAAACTGTTTTTCTTAAAAAAAAAAGAAAAAAGGTGGAGGGCACCTGGGTGACTCAGTCAGTTAAGTGTCCAACTTTTGGCTCAGGTCATGATCTCACAGTTCATGGGATCGAGCCCTGCATCAGGCTCTGTGCTGACAGCTCAGAGCCTGGAGACTGCTTCGGATTCTGGGTCTCCCTCTCTCTCTGACCTTCCCCTGCTTGTACTCTCTCTCTCTCTCTATCAAAAATAAATTACATGAAAACAAATTAAAAAAAAAAACACCAACAAAACAACTGTTTTTCTTCCTTGTATGTCACGGGTGTTCTCTTCCTCCAAGCCCTCTCCTGCCCTGCCCTCACCCACGCAAACCCAGCACACATACACTCTCTTGCTTCTATCATCAGCTTCAGTACTGTACTAACATAACAATCAAGTGCTTACCAAGTGCTCATTAGGAATTATGCTAAATAAAATGAGAGGAGAGAGAGACAGAGAAGATGGTTTTGGTTTTAAATTTATAAAAAAGAAAGGACAACTATTTTGAATGAGGATGTCGAGTGTTACAACTTATACTGCTACTTCGTGTCTAGTTGTTACTTTTGGTTTTATTCCAGACCTGAGGTGTATGAAGATTTAGATATTTGGAGAGTGATTATTTTCCCAAGATACTAGGTACTATTATTCTTCCACTTCATAAAGTAAGAAAAATAAGAGAGACAAAGCAAGAAACAGACTCTTAACTAAAGAGAACAAACTGATGGTTACCAGAGGGGAGGGGGGTGGGGGGATGGGGGAAAGACATGATGGGGACTAAGGAGTGCACTTGTGGCGATGAGCACCAGCTGGTGCATGGAAGTGTTGAATCACTATATTGTACACCTGAAACTAATATTACACTGTATTAACACTATACTGGAATTTAAAATTAAAAAAAATAAATACTTTTTATGTTCTAAACAAATCTATTCATTACAAAAAAAGGTAAGAAAAATAAGTGGACTTGGGACAAAGGTGTAGGAAGTTGTTTGCATCCACAAAGCCAGCAAATTCTAGAGCAGGAAGTAAAACTCAGTTCTGATTCCAGAGCCTGGTTGATCTGTATTGATAAGATTTTTAGTAATGTTGAAATGCAGCTATCGGGTTTGCTTTATCCTTATCATTTTCCTTCTGCCTGAAGGGGCTGAACAGTTCCTCTGCTACAAAACATTGTCAAATTTGAAAGGGAAGAGAACACTGGGATTCTGGTCATCCTTGAACATCAGAAGGGTCTCGCACAAAGAACACACTTAGAAATGTGAAATTAAGTCAGTTTGGATGGAGGACATGCAAAGATTAACAAGGTGAGAAAAGTCCAAGGCAGGATCAAAGAAACTGAGAAGCACAAGTCCCAGGATGGACTCAGTCTTCTGTTAGATGTTAGTTAGTTGAAGCCAGCCTCTTACTCCTCTGGAGTGAAAAGAGAGGAGTGAGGCTTTTTCTACTTTATGTAAATTATGATGTACCTTGCAGTCTACTGAAGTTCCTTTGTAAAGACAATAAAAGAGAAAAAGAGGAGACATCTAGTTCACAGCATTTATTACATTAACTACATATAAATCCTTCTTTATAATCCACCTTAGAAGTTGAACAACTAGACTGAAGTCATAAATCTTATAAGTCTCATTTTGGTTAAAACTTCATGTCTAGGGGCGCCTGGGTGGCTCAGTCGGTTAAGCGGCCGACTTCGGCTCAGGTCATGATCTCACGGTCTGTGAGTTCGAGCCCCGCGTCGGGCTCTATGCTGACAGCTCAGAGCCTGAAGCCTGTTTCAGATTCTGTGTCTCCCTCTGTCTGACCCTCCCCTGTTCATGCTCTGTCTCTCCCTGTCTCAAAAATAACTAAAACGTTAAAAAAATAAAATAAAAAAAAAACCCACTTCATGTCTAGTTGTTGTAACATGAAGTTAGCTTAGAGAGTATAAGCACTGTATTAGTAATACACACAACATATGAGATTAGACCTTAAAGAATCTTAATGAGGGTTATTTAGCCAGAACTAAACAAGATTAAAATCCAGCTTTCTGTAAGAGATATTTTGCAATTTACTCAATGTTCTCTGGGACAGTAACATGTATCAATGATCAGGACATGAAAGTTCGGATAGAAAACATTTAAATGAATCTTCATAACTGAAGTCACTATTAATATTTCATACCTATAATTAATAAAGTAAAATTTCATACCTATAGCCTAAGAAATTATAACCTCAATTTAAAAAATGGTAACCTTCCATACAAAATTAACATCCAGTGTTCTAGGGCTTAGAAGGACAGGTTTATATTCGTGCTAAAACTGTATAACATATTATGTAAAATAACCCTGAAATAAGAGATCTTCACTGAATTGGCTAAGATAATTATAAGTATTTCCACAATGCATTCAAGAAATAAATTGTAATATGTTGCTGAGATATAACCATTCAATTCACGTCAGAGCCTGTTCTGACACTTCTCAAGACAAGCATGATCATGTATGAATGAAAAGTAATAGAGGTTGAAAGGAAAAAGAAATTATGCAAAAAACCCAAAAAACAAAAAATGAAAAAAACCAGCCGGTCCCTCCAATCCAGATTCCAGGTTGTGGAAATATACATTTGAGCTTGATAAGCATTCCATTTTCAGAGAACATTACTAAAAATGCTTTTGTAAGTACTTTTTCTTCCATTTACATGTTGAGATAACCTTCAATGAAACTTTTAGAGATCTTCATGTCTAAGATGAGAGACTGAACTCACCAAGGTGAGTCACTGGCAGAGTCATGGCAAACCCCCCCACTCTTCCCCTTTCTTCTGAATGCCACACTAGACATTGGAGTCTTCCTATCCTGGAGACCCTAGAATATCACTGAGGTTAAATATTATCATATGAACACCCAACGATGACACACAAACACGTGTGTGCACACACATGCATACACCACACAGAAGCTGAATGCGTGTCGTACTTCACACTTTTTGTTCTTGAACATATGGTTAACTCACCAACTGCAAATCGTTATTCTGAAGGAATTGATTACTGTCCTAAAATAACAAAGGTCAATAGAGAGGAATCAATTTAATATTAGTCTTCAAAAGAGGCAAAGCCTCCTTCAGCTGAGGGAAGATGGCAAGCATCTGATCTCACAGCCAAAAATATCATGGAGGGAGGCAAACACCAGAAACTACCAAGAATACCAAGAATTCTAAACTCATTGATTTCTGCTGCTGCCTCTTTGGTTCCCTGTACACTTAAATTCTTTCCTGGGTATTTAAATGATAGTGGTGATATCTTTCAAGCTAGAGCTCAATATGTGTGACAGCCTTTCAGTTTTATGGATAAAGAACCTGCTTTGTGAGAGTGATTGGAAGTGGTGTTTTTATGTAAGGGAGAAGTTCATTTTACCTGGATGCATAAGGCGTCTGTCCTTGGCAACCATTCCAATGACTGATTTACGACACGCTATAATTATTCAACTGTTTTTCAGATTAGATAGAACCAGGACAGCTTAAAAAAAACAATAGTGCCGATTCTCCCACCAACAAGTTATTAATAGGAAAAAGTTTTGGCAGATGAAATAAGAGGAGGTGAAATAAATCTTTGGCAAAGTCTAGTCTCTTCACATTAAAATTAAATCATTACTCTGAACCTTCTTCCTGACTTCTTTTAAGTTCAAGTTTTAATGAGCTCCTGATTATTTATAACTTGGAGATAATTAAAGACCTTCAGGGAAGTGCCACACCAGGCAAAAATCCGCAAAAAACAAAAAACCATTGCCCCACCTTTCACACTACCTCCTATCAGAAGAGTTTGAGCAGCGTGGTTAGCTTCTGCTTTGCTTATTTCTTACCTTGGCTCCTTCTAAAGGCAAATCATGGCGTCTGTGTTTCCGCATAAGCACGGGGTCAGAGCCCACTCTACTGTGTCTTCCATTCACATTTGAACTTGCTGTGATTCCAGGCTTTGGAGAGCCATCCCCTAAGAGTCGACATCCCACCACCGACTGATTACTCCCAAACACATCCCGAGGGCACCAGGCTTCAAGAGGCATTGGCTGGTCTCTAGAAGGCACACTTTCCACGTGATGGAAGTGACGACTCAGTCTATTGTCAGGTGGGATTGGGGGAGGTCTCTCAGGTGGAGGCGGAGGAGGATCTCGTAAGGGAGGAGGAGGTGCAGGGAGTGGTTTATCTTGCTTTCTCACCATGCAAGGAGAAGACTGAAGAGATACAATAGAGGGATAAATAAGTTAGAAGTTGTACTATTGATGCACTGAAACATGATTTCTGGACTCGTCTACCATTGCCTTTGTTTTCTAAGCCATAATGGAGTTTTATTAGATTTCTGTGTCATCTTTTAATGTTTCTTTTTATCATCAATTAATGACATTTTTAAAAATTAATGAAAATCTTATGTAAATATATCTCATTAGAACTTTTTTTTTTGTAGAAGATGAATACATAAACTCAAATGTTAAGGACTATAAACACTACACAGGAAAAAGTAGCAGGGCATCAAAATTATATGATGATTTTGACTGGGTGACAGTAAAATAATATTTAGTCGTTTATTTATTTACACTTTTACACAATTTAGGAGACATAAAAAAACTATCAAAGTTGTTGTTGTTTTACTTTTTCAAAGAGCAACTTGATTTGTAATACCTCTGAGGGACTGAAAGTATAGGTTCTGCCATTTTTGTGTTTCCACTGCAACATAAAGCAACTAGTAAGGGGAAAACTTGCTCTGATCTTGTCTTTTATAGTTATTACCAGAACAGTGGAAAATCACAAGTAATAGAGCAGCATTATTTATAAAACTTACTTGAATTTTTATGGATCCTTAAAATTGAAAAATATTGGTCTAATTCTTACATGGAAATATGAACATATATGCACTTGAATTGAATCTATGTGCTTTTTATGATTTTATTTTTATTTACATGGTTCATCTGATGAATGATTTTTTGTTTTTATGGTTAGAAAATCGTACAGAGGGGCGCCTGGGTGGCGCAGTCGGTTAAGCGTCCGACTTCAGCCAGGTCACGATCTCGCGGTCCGTGAGTTCGAGCCCCGCGTCAGGCTCTGGGCTGATGGCTCAGAGCCTGGAGCCTGTTTCCGATTCTGTGTCTCCCTCTCTCTCCGCCCCTCCCCTGTTTATGCTCTGTCTCTCTCTGTCCCAAAAATAAATAAACATTGGAAAAAAAAATTATAAAAAAAAAAGAAAATCGTACAAAAAAAGGGAATGTGTTTACATAATTCTATGTTTACACCATTCTGACTAAACACCATCCAAAAAAGTCTTAATCTGATCTTAAAACCTAAAAATCTTAACGTGATCTTAACTGTAACTGAGATCAAATGTTGCTAAAATGTCGTGCTTCTGACTCATTTTAGACTCTAAAGCATATACCAAGTGGAATTAAGTTTTTAAATCAAAAAAAAGTTTAAAAAAAAAAAGTTTTTTAAAAAAAAAGTTTTTAAAGCAAAATATGCCGTAATCAAATTTGGAAAAAAAATTCCACAAAACTAAAATAAACTGCGGGCTTAGATTTACACAGTTAGAATTATATCTTTAATATTAAGGAGTAATGTAATTACTTTGCAAAAACTGTAATTCTTTGTAATTAATTCCTTCAGGTGAAGGTGAGTCACCCTGAAACACACATCTTAAGCCCTTATGCAAATATACCCCCATCACATTTTTCTTGTCAGGACACTGTGAAAATGAGTGTCAAATATCATTCAATAAAAGCATGCAATTTATTTTAATACATATAATGATTTTCAAAATCCATTTTACAGAATAACTAGATTTACTCTCCTCTGCATTTTTACAAATCAGGGAACTATTACAGACATATGCTCTGAGTAATTGTGCAACTTTTATAGTAATAAAGCAAAAAGAAGATAGTGGGCTCACCACAAACAAAATGAGGAACATGTCAGAGTTCTTCATCAACAATTGAGAGCCCAAGAAATACAAGTAATGGAATTCAAAGGAACCTGAGCAATCAATAATTGTCACCTACATTCTGTGTGTTTCTAATAAAATCAGTTTACCTTTGGTGAACCAGTGGGGCTGCCACAGGGAGACCGAACTATGCCTTTCTGAATTAAGTCCAGGCGAGGAGGCACTGGTGGCAGGCTTAGATGTGGGATCTGGAGAGGATCTGGATGCGGCTTTCTTCTCTGTGCAAGGGGAGAGGATCCTGGTGATGTAACTGGTGAATTCTGCCTGTCAGTGCACTAGAATAGAGAAGGACAAAGATCATGTGATATGATGTGTAAAGTGTATGCCTTTCAGTTCTTAACGAAGACCTTTGGTTTCGAGAAGGTGTCTGCCATTGAACATCTGTTAAAATAAACTCCGTTTACTCTGATTAATAGATGGCAAGCGCTCACATTGTCCCTCAAGGGCAATATTACGTAAAGAATAAATGGATAAGTTTCTCCTGCATATTACAGAAAGGGTCTAGGAAAAAAGAAGAGCAAAAGCATAGTTTAAAACCAATCAAATACAAACATCTCCGGCAAAAGCCCATCCACAGTTTATGAGGAAACCAGAAATACACAATGCAGTGACGCACATTGCTCTTGGTTTCTGTACTATGGAATTTTCTTAAATCTTCAATTTACAGTATATGCTAGAACTTAGAAGTCATTTTGTTCCATATAAAATATGTATCCAGAGCATACTTGCCTACAAACCAATTAAATCAGAGTTTCAAAAATAAAAATGTGTATTTAAAATAAAAACAGACTAATTGTTTTTTCCTGTAGGACTTCACATGGAAAAGAAAGCCTCAAGTTTTTATTTGCTACAACAGGTTTCTACTTTGTCTGGTAGATAAAATGGCATCAAAAAGCCAGTAAGAAGTACTTTGATTTGTACCTATGTAACCCTTTTTTATTTTGTAATTTTTCTTTTAATGTGACATAACTTGATTGCAATTTGGTATAAAAATCATACTAACTAATCAAATAGCTTTACCAAGGTAAACAATATTGTCATGAAATATCAGGCAGTTTCCCTTTCAAGGCTAAGCTACTAGCTCTTTGGAGATCTAGGCTTGATTTTTACACCTACTATACTTTGATAGTCATCTATTTCCTAATGCTATTATTTTTAGAGTTTTAAGCTGTTGTTAACCCATTTTTCCTCTATCAGTCATTTTTATAGGAGCAGTCAATGTCAACAATTGACGATTTAATTCAAACTGTGGCAATAGTGAGACAGATTCAGCCATTCTGTCTTTATCCGACAGGGGATGATAGATTTTTGTTCACAACCACACTTAGGTACATTGTGTAAGGCTTTTGCTAATTAACTAAAATAGGGGTTTGTCTGGTGTTTTTCTCATGATTACACTCAGGTTATGGGGATTTTGAAGGAAGACCATGAAGGTCAACAAATATTTTAATAGCATCATATCAAGGGTCCACGCTATCAATATGATTCATCACTGTTGATGCTGACCTTGATTACCTGGCTAAGGTACTGTCTGTCAAGGTTTCTTCACTGTAAAGTTACTCCCTTTTTCTCCCCCTGTCCATACTGTACTCTCTGCAAGGAAGTCACTGTGCATAGACCACACTTAAAGGAGTGGGAAGTTACAGTCCCCATTGTAAAGACTTTTTAGATAAATTTGAATGGCTACAAAAGCTTCTAGACCATACCTCAGATATGCCTGAATATTGTCATGACATTGCTAAACTGCTAATTCTTTGCTTCTTTCTCTCAAGGGTGCCAAGTAACTAAAATAGGTCAATAAATTTACCCATAATTTTACATGACAATTTTAAGAACCTTTCTTTCTTTTTAGTAATTTCATGATTCTTTTTTATATGTCTTACCCTATGATGAAGCAAAAAAGGAAAAAATCTTAACTGCCACTAAAATTAGAAGAGAAAAAGTAGAAACTCTGTAGTCACAATAAACTGATTCTAATGCAGCCATTGATTCTTAACAAAATAAAAATTCTATGCAAAAAGCCATGGAAGTCTCAGATGGTCAGGAATTTGAACCTTCTGGATTAAAAACAATCCAGAAATGATCATACACAGAACAGAAAGAATTCCTGATGTAAACTATGCACATCACAACATCATAGTATTTTGAGTTAGGAAATGTCACAGGACCTCTAATTCTCCACAGTTCCCATTAGGATAAATTACATTCTCTGAGAATTAGCAAAACCATTACCTGATGAAAATGCTTTGTTGCTCTGGTTATTATCCTTTACAAAAAAGACTCAAGAAGCAAAACTATCAACAGTTCCTATCCCAAACTAAATACACAGACACATGCACATACACATACACACACAAACACACACAGGGAGAAAGAATATTAACGCATAGCACTTTATCCATTTAGTTGTTTGCAGGGAAATTTTTCAGTGCTAGGTGCACACATAGCAGACTGTCTATGAATAAAACCTCTGCTCCTCTGAGCACTTTTCTTTCACAACTATCTTCCTGCTTCCCTCAATACCTGAAAAAGAGAATTCTGATACAGCCAACAACCCACCATCACTATTGGACCTTGACTTCTGCTTTAATTACTAAATCTAAGCAGTTACCAAATTCCTAATATGTTTAAATAAAGGGATGGATTTGATGTGTGGTGAGTGAACTGTTAGATATAGAAAGGGTATACTAAAAATCCTCAGGACAGACATTCATACCAAGTGCAGCAATAACCTTGAACCTTAGATATCTCCAGATAAGCACATTCTCAACAGCTTTGTGAATGTAAATGGAAGCAGACCTTGCCTAAGCACAATTCATACTGTACTCTCAAGGTGACGATATACTGTCTTCCTGAAAAACTAATCCATTCTGAAGCATTACAGTATCTGTAAGTTGGCTTAGTTAGAAGAATTTTATGGAAGATGTATTTGTATACGAAGAAACAAAAAATATTGCATCTTTGTGATTATGTGGACTAAATTCACCACAACTCATTTATTTTCCTGAGTTCCCCTGAATTATATTAAAATCCCCTTGTAAGAGAAGATAATTAATAATGCCCTTTAGATAATCATGCATTACTCTTTGCTGAACCTTTTGCTATCTCTATGAATAAATCTGTAATTAAGAGATTTGCATTAAAACTAAAACTTTGCATTAACTTTTGTTGCTGGTAAAATTTCACACTAATGATGAACATTTGTAAACATTCTTAGTAGACGTTTTTAGTAGATGGTTACATAAATGGCCCCTTTTAATTTATTTGAATAACCGTCATTTTTCTTTTCTTCCTATTTGATAGTCTGAGGAAAAAAGATACCTAACACAATGTTTCACACCTCAGCCCATAATTAAATTCTTAGATGAGACATTAAAAATTCATGACATCAAAAGTAATTAATGCAATGTAAAGAATAGAAAGTGGGTCCTTTTTGCCTGTCTGACAATAAAGAGAAGCACAGATTAGATTGATTTAATGTGGACCCAAAACTATTTCTCCTTTAACTACACCTCTATTTCTATATAATATTTGAATATTTAATGGTCTTTTAAAGGACTTTGATTCTACAGTATCAGAATTTCCCCTTGTATAGGTAGGAACAACAAATGCCTCTAGAGCTGAGCTGTGACAAAGGCATATGGCCAGTCATATTTAGTCTACAGATCAATATTATTTTCCAAATAGATTCTACAATCGGACATTCCCCTCAGCTCTTCCTCGTATCTTCTTCTACAGATCTAATCCCCATCCCAAGATCACTCAGGCCATATATCTTTCTCTTCTGATGTGTGATAATGGGAGTTATTGGGGAAAACAACAACATACAACAAACCTGGAACTTATTCTCTGGCTAGGATTTAAATTCTAAATCTATGAACTATGCAAACTTAACCACCTCTTACTGATTTGCTCAGCATTCCTCACAATCACTACAATCTCCATTCTGTATAGAAATGCAGACTTAATACATGTACATAAAACCTCAAGTAGAAGAGTAGGAAAACATTTATTTAATCCTGAATAATAACAGTTAAGTATTTTGTTGCTAGGGAATTGGAATATGTGAATTTCAGATGTGGCTACCACTCAAACTAAAGTTCTAAAGTCAACTGATTATTAAAAGAAATAACCACATAATTAAAAAATAACCATATAATTAAACATATAATCCGATTTCCTACACATATATTTTCCATACATAATATGTGAATTTCAGCTAGAACTTTAAAATGTCATATAGTCTTGCACAAATCACCCACTTGTTAATATTGTTACCTGTAGATTAAAAAATAAGGTTAAATCTATTTTGTGGAGACTTTATGGGATAATAAAATTAAATGAAATATGAAATAAAAGCTGCTACAAAACATTTAATTTTTATTTGGACGATACAGTTAGGAGTATTGACTCTTTGATACAGAGGTGATAGAATGCAATCTATTACATCTTCAAAAGTCCAAAGTTTGCTCATCTTCACTACCAAGAGATAATTCTACTAGAGATATTTTTAAACCAAAGTTTCCCCACCTTTATTTCTTATTTTGTCCTAGACAGTGCTAGATAGCTCTCACTACCAGGTCTAAACAAATTCAAGTATCTAAACAAATAATTAGACTAAAGTCTTACAATACGTTCAGACGTCAAACTGTCATTGGGATTATTTATAGTTATTAATTCTGACCTTGAGCACAAAATTCTAGAATGTAATAAATTTTCATTTTTTGCCTCTTGATTTGGAGAACATGGTTACTATAGAACTAAATAATAAGAGAAAAAGTAGTAAATTCTAGAATTTAACATAAATTTTTTTCATCTTGATCTGGAGAACATGTCAAATACAGAAATAAATAATAAGAGAAAAAGTAGTACAAAGTAGGTTTAAAAGTTTAGGGTCACACATGTTGTCCGACTGTTCACCATAATAAATAAGTTTTACTGATTTTGGTGCCCATCTCCTTATATCTTTACAATTGTGTTTTCACCATTCCACTTTTTTTCTCATTATAAAGAATACAATTTCACCGCATAAAATTTGGAATTATAGGAAAATATATAGAGGTTTTGAAAACATGTACACAGAGCCATTGGTGATGTTTCCTAATCACATACACAATTTTTAATCTACTCTGTGCTGGATGACAGTGTTATACCGAAGGAATTTTAGTGGCCACTAAACATTCTTCATGAATGTAATTTTAAAGGGTGAATTATATGGATATACCAACATTTACATAACTATTTCCTGCCATGAACACTTGGGCTATTCTCAAATTTTTTCTACTATAAAGTAATAACATAAAAAGGTCTTTCATGATATACATTTTAAATTTTTTGTAGATACTTCATTTAGTTAAAAAAAACCTTTTTATTTAGTATAGTTGACATACTTTTTTAAGGGAAGAATCACAGAATGTTAAAAAAAAATTTTTTAATGTTTATTTTTGAGAGAGAGAGAGAGAGAGAGAGTGAGCAGGGGAGAGGCAGAGAGAAAGGGAGACACAGAATCTGAAGCAGACTCCAGGCTCTACGCTGTCAGCACAGAGCCCCACGCAGGGTTCGAACCCATGGACCACAAGATCATGACCTGAGCCAAAGTCAGATGCTTAACCAACTGAGCCACCCAGGCGCCCCTAGCATGTTTTGAGTGTAAGATAATAGGGTTATAACTAAACTCAGTAAAAGTTTATGAATATGCATAATATCTTTTGTTGCCCAGAGGGTAAAATCAATTTATTTTTCTACCATTTATGTGTGATGGTTACCACTGCACAAACCTCAAAAGCATAAAGTATTTTTAGTTCTGAATTTTTTGTTTACTTTGATAGTTGGCATTTTAGTGGCACATGTTAATGTTTCAATTTGAACTGCTTTAATAATTAGAAAAAACTGCAATATTTTTGCCATGTGTATTTCTTCTTTGGGTTACAGTCTCTGTATGTTCTTTGT
The DNA here is from genome assembly GCF_018350155.1 of Leopardus geoffroyi. Taxonomy (NCBI): domain Eukaryota; kingdom Metazoa; phylum Chordata; class Mammalia; order Carnivora; family Felidae; genus Leopardus; species Leopardus geoffroyi. The sequence continues at coordinate 52,981,486 of NC_059333.1, forward strand.
GTCATTATCTATTATATTCTTTTATGTACCCCTCATTGATTAGAATGACTTCTTTATATATTAGGATTGTGATTAGTTCTATGTTACAGTTGTTGTAAATACTTTTTTCCCCAGTTTATTTTCTAATTATTTTATGATAGAGACTTTACCTCTGTTTCTGGTTTTAATCTCCTAACGAATAAGTAAAATCTAGTTAGTATAATAAGGGGGCATATTAATCAAGGGATTCTTTAAAGGATCATGTCCATCCTGCCACTGCCTTAAATGGAGTCCTTTCTTTGTCACCCCTTCATTTTTATCTGTCTACTGTATTAACTTAGAAATGGAAAGCTATGGAAAAATTAATGAGTAAAGTATAGGAAGCAGGATGTGGACATGGAATTAACTGTACAGAATTTATGCACCATATAAAACAACCATTTACATAAATACAACTGCAAGAGATGGGACGATGGAACCATATTTTCACATCACAGAATGGCTGATTCATAGTTTCATTCCTTTATCTTGCTTTTGGGTAATTCTCACCTTTTTCTACTATTACACTTGCTTTTAGAACTTTAGAATAAATTCTCTTTTTTCATTTCAGCTCTTTTCAAAATATAAAAGCCGAACACCTTAATTCCTGCCTGTATTACCATCATACCAGCATATTCGTCTAACTAACAATTTCTCCTCAGTTCTTTAATATTGGTAGGTGATGAGTAGGTCTTTAACAAATTGGAATCCTGGCGCTCCACAAATTTGAAGACCACATCTGATTCCTTTATGTCTACATGCTTATCAATTTTTCCTAGCCCTTTGCTTCCTTGAAATGAACAAATGCTATTCTTTATTTTTCTGACAAAATTTACAGAATTCTTTAGTACTTAGAAAAGGATGCTAATGACCACCACAATGAACAGGGGAATCCAAATTTGCAATTTTAACAGAAAATCCTGAGAGAAAAGGCCTGAGAAGTAAAGTAGTCAAAAGCCCATCTCAGCATGCTCAGCAATTACCAATAATAATCGGGGACTCATTCTATTTTAGTCACTCTTCGTTTTATCCACACCTTTTAAAGAGCGATTTTATAAAATCTTTAATAAGATCCATTATTATGGAAATGGCAAAACATTGGTAAGAAACTTCAAACCCAGCCAGGCTATTATTAAAAACAGGACAAGAGAAAACCTCTCCAATTACTATTAAGATGAGAGTACTGACAATCCCAGAGATAATCAAAGTCAATTTTATAATATTTCTAACAAGATTTTTACTTAATGAATTTTCATATCTGAACAAGGTAGATACATGTATTATAAAGATGATGAGAAGGACTCTTAGAAGGTCAACATTTTTCTCTAAATGCATGAAAATTAATGAAGGACACTGATAAAACTTTTATCATTAAAATATAATATCATAAGGATATTTTCCTTGCTGCTAACTATCCTCTTGGCTCTTTTCTCATATTAATTTGTGAACATACAATCTCAAGTCTTTTAAATAATAGCCTATGCAGAACATTATTCAGAAGGTATCCATTACAAAACACTTATTACACACACATACACACCCATAAGTAATTATGACTCATGGTGTCTATTTTGGAATACCTGTACCATTGTTTCCTTTTAGATAATAAACAAAACTTGTTTGAGAAATATGATATAAAAGCAATATAATCATGCCCTGCTTATCCACAGTCACACTTCCAGAAGCTTTAATCTGTAGGAAACTAGGGAGAAACTGAGAGTAAAAAAGAAAAGTCCTCCCAATTTGATCTACAGATTTAATGCAATTCCAATCAAAATCTCAGCAAGTCATTTTGTTCATATTGAACTATTCTGAAGTTTATACTGAGACAAAAGATCACAAATACACCCACATGATATTGAAGAAGAACAAAGCTGGAGTGACTTTAAACACTTACTATAAAACTATAGTAATCAAGACTGTGGAACTGTCAAAAGAATAGCCAAATACTTCAGTGGACCATAATCAAGAGCCCAGAAATAGACCCACATAAAAACAGTTAACTAATCTGTGACAAACAAACAAAGATAACACAATGGAGTAAACACAGCCTTTTCAACACATGGTGCTGAATCAAATGGACACCCACGTGAAAAAATTAAAAAAAAATCTGGACACAGATCTTGTACCTTTACAACAATTAAAATGGATCACAAGTCTCAACGTAAAATGCAAAATTACAAAACCCTTAGAAGATAAATAGGAGAAATATAGATGAGCTTGGGTTTGGTAACCACTTTTTGGATACAACACTAAAGGCATGATTCAAGAGAGATAATTGATAAGCTGGACATCATTAAAATTAAAACTAAAATTTCTGCTCTGGAAAAGAAACTATCAGGAGAACAAAAAGACAACTAGAAACTAGAGGACAATATTTGGAAAAGACACATCTGTAAAGGACTGTTGCCCAAAATATACAAAAAAAACCCAAACAAACCCTCTTAAAACCCAACAATAAGAAAGTAATTGGATTAAGAATGGGCCAAATACCTTCACAGATACCTCACCAAAGATAAACTGATGCCAAATAAGCATAAATGGAAAGATGCTTCACATCATAGGTCATCAGGGAAATGTAAATTAAAACACTGAGATACCACTATATATGTCCTTGTTGCCCAAATCAAGAACATTGACAACACTAAATGCAGGCGAGAATGTGCAGCAATAAAACTCTCATTCACTGCTGGCGTAAATAAAACATGGTACAGCCACTATGGAAGACCGTTCCGTGCTCTTAGAAAACTATACCTATTCTAAATGCGTATTACTAAGTGAAAGAAACCAATCTGAGAAGGCTACATAGTGTATGATTCCAACTCACGACATTCTAGAAAAGGTAGAGCACAGAGGATTTGGGGGGCAGTGAAAATTACTCTGCATGATACTATTATAGTGGATACGTGTCATTAGACATTTGTCCAAATCCATAGAACGTACACCACCACAAGCGAACGCTAATGAAAACCATGGACTCTGGGTGACAGTGATGCATCAAAGTAGGTTCATCAATTGTTAACAAGTGTACCACTCTGATGGGGGATGAAGATAATAAGGGGAAGAAGCTACACATGTATTGGGACAGGGGGTACATGAGAAATCTCTATGATCCCCTCAATTGTGCTGTGAACCTAACACCACTCTAAAAGTCTTAAAATAAAAGTCTTAAAATCCCTACACGAAACAAAAGAAAAAAACAACCAGCCAAAACCAAAACACCAAAAAACCAAAACCCAACAAAGTCCTCTAAAGAGGGGGAAAAAGTCTGCTGCATTTCTTCCTGTAAAACATAATGTAGGCACCATGTTCCCTCGCTAAGACAGATACTTGATTTGTATATAAAATGATGTTCAACATTTTAAATTATCATTATTGCTTACATTCCACTAGTAACTTCCAGATGTTTTTAGATACTATGAATTAGAAGTAGTGAAGAACAGGAAAACTGCTGAGTGGAGGAGGAGTTGCCTTCCCTAAGGTTTGGCAGGGAGGTGGTTGATAAAATTGAACTTTAAAGAAGTGCAAACAGCCTCACAAGTGGAATAACCCCAAAGACTGCTCCATTGAAATGTTAAACACTGTTAACTACACTGAGCTATGCTGCTTCCCCTGAAGCACCTGTTCTGAGGACATAATCCCCTGGCTTGTGACCAGCCTCCATAACCCTGAAATCTCTTTGAAGTTTACATTTTACTTTAAACATTTATATGAATTTTGCATCCTGATCCAAATATATATGTGATTTTAATTTAAAATTATGTTCCCCTTTCTTCGTGCAACCTTTCCTGAAATCTCGTAGCAAACGTAAGCTTCAAGAAGTATGTCATGCTGATTGTAGTGGCTTCTCATGCCCTTGGATTCACTCAGCTGCATAACCAATTTTGAAAACTCAGGGAAGGGTGACATATAATTCAGAAATATTTCCATAAAAATGGCTGAGAAACAAGAACATTCTGGGGATTAAAGGAATAAACTTTAGTCGCTGAAAAATGCCCTCATGTGAAACCTATATTGCTTGCAAAACACCAGGTACAGCTGGTTTGAACAATAAGCAATTACTATTTAGCTACTGTACTTCTTCACTGTCCTTTAGAGACTACTTAATTACTTCAATTTACTTATGTGGCAAACAAGACTACTGTAAGCTTATCTAAATTATTCAGTGTTTGAAATAGCATTTCAGCTGACCTGTTGGCAACTTTGCATTTTTTTTTGAGTTTTAAAGACTAAATAAAATAATAAATTATTTTAACGTGGCCATGCAATGAAATCATAACTATGTAGATATTAACAAAGAAACAAAACCAACTGCTTGCCAAACCAACACAGTTTTGGTGTCTAGTTCTTCCTAAATAATAGCTAACAGTATCTAAAAGAAAAAAAAAATAAACCTCCATAGACATCTCAAAAATACTGATATTTAATTCTCAGAATCACAGCAAGATCTCAGGAGTCTTAAATATTAACAGTATATAAAAATAATGTTTAATTACAACTAATACTTAGCATTTACTATGTACCAGCACTGTTCCAATGGCTTTATATATAGTAACTCATTTAACTTCAACCCTAAGAGGTAGGATTTCAAAGATAAGGCCACTGAGACACAGAGGGTTAAATAACCAATGCAAAACACAAAAGATATTAAGTAGAACATAAACCAGGTTGGTAGACTCCAGGGACCTCTTCTTCAGTGTCACTACTGAGCATTCAGTTAAAAACAAAACAAAACATGAAATCATGCCACTTGCAGCAACGTGGATGCAACTGGAGGGTCTTACGCTGAGTGAAATAAGTCAGTCAGAGAAGGACAGATAGTGTATGTTTTCACTCATATGTGGATCTTGAGAAACTGAACAGAAGACCATGGGGAAAGGGAAGGGGGGAAAATAGTTACAAATAGAAAGGGAGGGAGGCAAACGATAAGAGACTCTTAAATACAAGAATTGAGGGTGGATGGGGGGGGGACAGAGGGGAAAATGGGTGATGGACATTGAGGAGGGCACTGGTTGGGATGAATACTGGGTGTTATATGTAAGCAATGAACCAAGGGAATCTACCCCAAAAACCAAAAACACACTTTACACACTGTATGTTAGCCAATTTGACAATAAGTTATATTAAAAACAAAACAAAACAAACAAAACAAAACAAACCTTTCTCCATGGCATACTATGTGGTAGGTACTATGCAAGTCTCTGGGAAGGAAAAGAAGGGCAAGGCACAGCCTCCGGTCTCCAGGAGCCTGCGGTCTACCATAGGAGACTGACTCAAACCAAGTACAAGAGTTCAAGTGCTTGCTTATCCTAAACTAGTAATTATTCAAACCATTTTTAAGGAATACATAACAACATCTTTACAGTCACCTGTAACATCATATGGCACTTGGACAAGGCAGTTTTTTCCTTTGTTAATTACACACTAATAAAAAATATGCTACTATTTTGCATGGAGAGCTTTAAGAAAATCAGTGAACAGAATGCAATTAAATGGCAAATGATGAACCTGTGACTTTGGATTGCTTACTGTCACCCATGACCACCTACATCGCGTGGAGGGAGGGGTGAGGACTACTGGCATGTGATCATAGTAATTCTTGGGTAGCACTGTGCCATGGGTTGCAGGATGTCTTGTATCTCTGGCCACTAGCTGCCACAGATTTCTCCCACCCTTGGTCATTGTGAAAACCAAAAACATCCTCATATTATTTCTGAATACCTTCAGGAGGCAGAACTGCCTGTAATTGAGAGCAACGTCCTATATTCTGAATGTCTACTGTCATTTTTGTAATTCACTTTTGTTCTAATTTTGGTCTTTTCTACTCTCCAACATGGACCTGAGCTCTGTGGTTGGAATCAAAGTCATATTAAAAAAGCAAATTTTCCTAAAAATACTGAACCCTACACATGAACTCTTTCCTTAGGATCAGGAATACTATGGGTCTTCTCCTCACACATTATTATTAGGAAAAGCAAGAATTAGGTAATAATATCAAGTTTTTAATTAGTAATATGTATTTTAACTGATGAGGGCAACATTAGGAGAATGCATAAAAAAGTATAAAAGAAGAGTAATTCCCTTGATCTCGGGTCACACCTGTATTTATTTTTATAAGGCCATTCATTAAAATTTTAAATTTGGTTTCAAGAAAATATAAGATTTAAGACCAAAGGAATAAATCTCAGTTCATATACTAGCTCATTCTGTCAACATTTTCACTTTGAGTGCAAATCTTCATTTTATTTTACGTATGTGGTGAAAAATATGTTCTATCAACATAATTGCTGAGGAATTGTTAAGACTCTTTACACTCCTGACAAACAAAATTCTGACTGGCAATTGACACCTTTTCTTAGCTCTGATCTGATTGAAGTCAGAGAGAAGGACATGATCTTACCAATCACACCCTAGACTTCCTCTGAGGACTCACTCAGATCCAATTATCCTAGAAATTCTGACAGCTTGAGACCTCAGGCAGTGCTACAATTTCAAGCAAAAGCTAAAACATTTTGTAGTTAAAATTACAAAATAGACTATTTCTAGGGTGGTAACCAATATGCTATACTGTAGAATTATACATTCAGTTTGCTTCTGTAAGATTAGCATTAATATATTTATAAAATAAACAATAAAAACATATTCTATATGTTCAGTATGCTACTATTTATAAACTCCAGCTACAGGATATCACCATGGTAACAGGAATATACAAACAGCTCCATCCTCCATGCTATGATAGAAGCATCACCAATTTAAAGAATGCAATATGCTTAAGATGGGCAAAAATTATTTCCAAATATAGTCAACAACCTGTTCATGAACAGGAGAAAGATAACTACTGAAATAGAAGATAGAAGAAAACAGAATTGTTCCGCTGCACAATGACTTACAGTCACTCTTGGAACTGAGAGAATGAAATGTTTAAAAACGAATGAATGAATGAATGAGCGAGTGAGTGAGTGACTGAGGCAACAGAATGACTGAAAAAACAGAAAGGAAGAAAATTCAGGTAGAAGAGCTACTATGTCAAAATGACAGTGTGATATTTGTTTATAACCTCAGCTGTAAAAACTGAATAGAACCTATAATTTGATATTTTGTACATTTATATTCAGTCTTCAGTTTGGAACAAAGATGTATAACATCGGGTCACTGATTTCAAAGAGCATGCGAACATGCATGTACATTTGTTATTTCACTAAATAAATACATGCTGTGTGTGTTTAGGCATCAGGAAACACAAAATAAAGAAGACATTGACACCAGCCTTAGGAATTAATAGTCTAATGGATAAGGCAGTCCTCTAGATAAAACATAACAATTTAGTGTAACTCCGGAAACAGAAGTACATATAAAGCACTATGAGAACATAATGACATGGCAATGTTTTTCCCAATTAGAAAGAACTGATACTTGTATCTACACTAAAATCTAGGTTTTACTGAAAGTTAAGTGGCAGTGATTTATGAAATATTATAAAACTTACAATCTGTTTAATTGACTAGAGGCAGATAAGTGTACACAAAGACATTTACTTGAAATATGATTGCTCAACTTAAAAACAAATAATTACAAGTTGTTTAAATTTCTCCAATACCTAACTAGTGTCAAAGGAAAGCAGAGAAATAACACTGTAGTGGAGCTTTATTAAATGATACTGTTGACTGCCAAAAAAACCACCGAAGGGTGACTTCTGGAACAATAAATGTCTGAGACCACCATCTCTTCTTGGGAAACTAAAAAGATCAATGTAAAAGTCTCTGAACTCCCTTGACAGAAAGCTCACCAGTGTGCCCAGGGAAAACAAAACATGCACGGTCTTGAGAGTAGGTGAGAAGATGTAGCGAAACCACGAGAGTCACCTTTGAATATTCTGCTGCTCATTTTACGTCACCAGTGAGTCTTGTGGTTGTCAGGGTTCCTAGTGAAGCAAGGTTCAAGTTTCAACTTAATTCAGTGGGAAAGAGACCAAGACTGCAACTTTGCCTAAACTCATAGAGGGCAGCTACTGTTTCCCAGTGAGCAAAGTATACAAAGTTCTTGAAAGAATTACCCTTAAGACCCCACATTCTCCCCTGACATCAAAAAGAAAATGATGTCTCCCCTGACATCAAGAAGAAAACCCACTTAGTAAAGAAAAGTGAAATGTCTTTTTCCTAGCTAGAAAACATTATCTCCTAGGTTACTTGAACTACTTGAGCTGTTGTGTGTTTCTTAAATAACTTTCTGTCTTTCCCTATTATCTATGCATTCAATAAACATTCTTTGTGTGCTTACTGCATCCTAGACTCGGGGAATGCAATCTTTTTCTTAAAGGGCCAGATAGTAAATATTTTAGGCTTTGCAGGCCAAGAAGAAAAAAAAAAACAACAGAAAACAAAAAAACGAAACAGAAACAAGCAAATTATGTAGCTACTTATAAACGCATTTAAATATATAGCCATATAAAATGTAAAATCATTCTTAGCTCACAGAAAAACAAACCAACATAAACAGGTCATAGCTTGCTGATTCCAGTGCTATATCACTGTCAAATATCCAGGCCAAGCTAAGGCCATTAGGTTATTAAGTTAAAAGGAAAGGTTTTGCATCAAGAGCTAGCTTCTTCCAATAAGAGCTTACAGGAGCGATCTAAGAAAGCTCTGTCCAATACAATTATCTATTGGAGAATAGATATTTCTCTTATTTCAATAGATATCTCAATACCTATAGAAAATGTTCTATATCTATACAGTTCAGTACGGTAGCCACTATACCCAAGTGGCTACTGAGCATTTAAAATATATTCAAGGGGCCCTAGGTGTCTCAGTCGGTTGAGCGTCTGACTCTTGATTTTGGCTCAGGTCATCATCCCAGGATTGTGGGATCGAACCCTGCCTCAGGCTCCATGCTGAGCATGGACCTGCTTGGAATTCTCTCTCCCTCTCTCTCTCCTTCTCTCTCTCTCTCTCTCAAAAAAAAAAAAAAAAAAAAAAAAAAATATATATATATATATATATATATATACACACATATATATATATGTTCAACATGACTGAGGAACATTTTATTAAACTTTAATTATTTTAAATTTACATTTAAATAGCCACATATGGCTAGTATACTGGACAACAGATTTAATAGTCATTATATATCAATTAACAGGTCTTAACTGAATTTGCTTGGGTTTTTGGCGACCTATTAAGTTAGCGTGGGTGTAAATATTTTTATAGGGCATAAGTATATTTATTTTTATAATTTTACGTTTTTACCAAGAGATCAAATTCAAATTATTTTTAATTTCTAGTTACAACTGTACTGGGAGTCCAAAATTATTCATGATGTTCATTATATCATGGAGCTGGAAAGACCTTCAGAGGACAATTAGTTATGTTCTATCAAGTTCAATGTGTGTGACATGTTCCAAAGAGGGCAAAAGAGGCACATTACATGATGGCTCCAAACTGGATTTTTGGAATTAGGAAGATCTGGAATAAAGTACTGGTTCTACTATAGAGTAACTAGGATCTTAGGCAAGATATTTCATTTCTTTACTCCTTAGCTTTATCTTTTATGAAACAGGACAGTAACCGTAGCTTCTCTATTAGGTTGGAATGATTGTCGAATGAGATCAAGAACCCAGAACAGCATCCTGTCACTGAAATCATCAATGTCACTATTTAATTACCACCATTATTTAAAATTAATAATACTGTATGATAAATATTCTAGCAATACACTCTATAATCTGACTTAGTAGGAACCATTTCATGATTCTGCATGGGAGAGAGTTACACATGTGGTTTGGGATACATCACTGTATTGTTATCCAGAAACATAAGTTAGAATCTAGTTTCTACAACCTACTAATGTAGCCAAGTCACATGTGTAGTCTGAGCCTCATTTCCTTATCTGAAAAATGAGAAGAATATTTGCCTCTCCAAGTTGTTGAGAGAATAAAATACGTGAAAAATCTTTGTTCCTATAAAAGACACTGAGGAATAACTACTTCCTTTCTTCTATCTCTGGGGTGAAAGGGATTATATCCTTCAAAACTTAGTTGTCAGGATTAAAGGACAGAATCAAGAGTAGTTTCTCTGCGAGTTAAATTATGACATTTATGAAAATTAATGACATGAAGAATAAAAATCATCTCAGACCAAAAATGTCAAAGTGGCCATGTTGGTGATGGTAACATACCTGCACAGGTGAAAAATCCCATGGGCATATGTCTTTGTTGAGCATGGAACATTGAAATGTAGAAAATACAGGAAGCCAGGAGATAAACTTAAGGAAGTTAAGGAAGGAGTAACCCAAACAAATGCCTCCTCTGTTCTCTGTGCCAAGTGTTTCTCTACCACGGAGACAGATGCAAATGATCTGATGCCATTACACATTATTATCAGTCCAACTACATGGCAAATAAGATTCATGTTACCTGCCAAATCCTAATGAACTGCAGCGGAGGTTCTATAAGGCCAGATCTGACCTCAGTAGGGATGAGCGCCATGATTGATTAGCCCTGTCTGCCATGAGTCAGGAGGAGGGCCAGGAGGGGACACCTTCACACTCCATTTTCAGCAACTTTTATACCACTCATTGCTAGTTCTCTGATTTTGAGAACACAAAACTTTGTGAATATGACTTTCACATATCTTTCCGTACAGAGCATGGCCTGATATCTGAGAGGCCAGCTCTCTTAATCATTATATTTCTGGCTTGTAAATTATTCAGTTGGCATTCTAGTTTATTGACTAGTTTCTTGTGGGCTTAGTTACTCCAACTGGGTATGTAGGATCCATTCTCAATTCACAAAGTCCATTTTATGAGTCAGCAATTTTGATAAGCAAACCCCACACTATGGTAAATTCACAAAGGTAAATTTTATGTGACAGAATTCTCAGTAACCAAATGGAAGCCTGGCTCTCCTGGTCAGAAAATCACTATCAGATACTTCTTTTAGACTTTAACAAAGACTATTTGTAATCAGTTTCATCATTACCAATTTTTATATTTTCTTAGTTTTCTTAATTTTTCTTAATTTTTTATTCACAGGACTGCTTTTGCCAATCTTAGACGATCTTGGATTCTATATGTAAGCTCTCACCATCTCTCATTTTGAAGTTTAAAAGCAGCGAAAGAACTTTGAGTAGACTCTAGTTCTCTGTCTATGATTTCATCAGCCTATCAACATTACCGAGTTCTTCACCTTTCTTTTGATTCTTCCATGTTTCTTTCCCAAGCCCCCAAACACTCAGACATAGCCCATTAGGGACAGCATCATTCCTTTTTCATGTCCACACATGACTCCAATTAAACCTGCGTTTTATAATTTTACCTTTCGAACATTTGCCAACCGATTCATCATCAAGGACTCCTCTCGGTCATCATCATCATCCAGGTCCAGCATCGGCACTCCAAAGGGGTCAATGATGCTACAGCACCTGGAACCTTCGTCCCTTGGATCAAAGGGGTCGACGATAATGGGCTCTGTTCCTTTTATTTCACAGCGACAGAAGGGGCAGCCCTGGCCATCTGACTCCTGAACAAACAAAAAATGTAATTGGTTTTTGTTCAAATACAACAGTACTGAGAGGGGCCAATGTTCTCCAGCTATAAAAGGAAGTTGCATACAAGAGGTTTTAGGGTAGGCAGTGAGAGTGAAGGAAGATCTGTCTTGAAGAAGTTAATAGAGTAGAACACCAACAAAATGTGATAAACGTTCAGTATGTCAAATTTTCAAAGAAAGATTTATCTAAAAAAAAAAAAATCTGATTTGCCAAAGAAAAAGAGCCTAACTATTTTTCTGAATGTTCTTTTACAATTGTAATCAAAACTTCAGGGTCCTGTAGGAAAATGGAAATTGAAACACATCCCTCTTTACCAAAAGGCACCAGCTAATTAAACATTCTACAAAAAGGACATTTTGATAAAAATACATTATAAGTAAAGTAGCAGTATCAATTAAAACAAGCCATTCTGGAAAAGTTCCTATGCATGTAACTATGGATAAATATTTCCATTTAATTGCCTAGGTCTTTAAAAGTCTTGATTTATAATTGGTGGGAAAAAATAAAAGTAAATTTACATCCAGAAACCATCATCTGTCCTGAGAGCCTATCACTCTGACCCAGCTCATTTGGGATATAATGCCATGTGAAATATTAAATTCTACCTCTCATCTTGCTTTCAAATTCGATACTGCAAAAAGATCTGTGCTAATACTTTTGGGCCAGAAACTCATTTATTGGTAATTATTGAAGGTTTTGTTCAAAGTCTCCGGAATTCACAACTGGCAGGGAAATAGGAGAAGACTGTGTTCTCGCCCTGCATATGATGCTGTCTTCTAGAAATAGATGGTGTCTGATACTCACCATCATTTTTTGTTTCTGCATTTTACCCTGATTTTAGTAGTGTGTTATTTAAAAAATAGTAAAAAGCAGGGGCATCTGGGTGGCTCAGTTAGTTAAGCATCTGACTCTTGATTTCTGCTCAGGTCACGATCTCACGGTTTGTGAGATGGAGCTCCATGTCGTGATCTGCGCTGACAGAGTGGACCCTGCTTGGGATTCTCTCCCTCTCTCTCTGCCCGTCTCCCCTCCTCTCGAAAATAAATAAGTAAGCTTTAAAAAATAGAAGAAATCATAAAATCATTTAAAGGCAGAAATGAGATGAATCAGCACCATTTTAGAGATGAGACAGGGATGCAAAGAGAACTAACATCTTTAAAGAAACCATTTAGTACTTAAGACTGTCCCACCCACTTGTTACGGTGGGAAACTGGTGATCTACATCCCCTCCGGTGACACTCCGATCAGCAGTGGAGTGATACTTTTGCTTCTCCTCTCACTGGACAATTGCTGATCTGTCACTCAGGCAGATCATGTGCTGGATGGGTTATTCTTCTCCAAATGTCACTCAGATTAACAAACTGAACATCTCTCTTTGCCACACCAATTGTCAAAAAAGAAAAACAAACATTCTTTGCATAGGTCAATGAAAAGAAAGCAGAGCATTTCCTTATTCATTTACTGTTAGATAATTTGGGAAAGAAACTTGGAATGGTAAAGTAGTTGAACTAAGGTGCTGTGGAGAAATACAGGCATGCCAATACAAAATCCTTTGATGTTTATTGCTGCATATGCTTAAGCTGGTGCACTTCAAGGCAACTTAAATATTTTGCTCCATCATTCTACAACAGATGATAAATCTACGCCTTAATTATTTTATATTACATTAACATTTCCTAACACAGGAATAAATACTTAAGGAAAGCTAAACCTTTCTCCTGTCTTTTGTTAACAGGAACATTAAACGTAAGTGCATATTCAATATGTTGTCATCTAGATAAAATCCCCTTATCAGAAAAGTCAAAAGGGATCCATATTCTGTGACTGTAATGGAATTTTCTAACAGATCTATGTAAGATAATTTCAAAAAGATAGTCTGATATATAAGGGCAAGATAGGAAAGATGTTCCCTGTGTGTCTTTAGTGCACGAAGGATAGAAAGTAGGACTCTGGGCCCTAAGTAGACACATCTTTTGTTCATATGTTAAAAAAAAAAAATATATATATATAGAAAATCTGAAACATATACAGAAGTAGAGAGAAAAGGGTAATAATTTTGTATACACCTACCACTCCACTCTAACAACTATCAGTTCATGTCCAATCTTGTTCCATCTGTACCTTCCACTTACTCACTTGGATTATTCTGAAGCATATCCTATACATTACATAAATTCATCTATAATGTTTTAGTGTGTATCTAAAAACAGAAAAATTTATTAAGACTTAACTAAAGTATAATTACCATAACTAAGAATTAGTGCCCTTGATGTAAATATTTTTTTTTTAATTTTTTTTTTCAACGTTTATTTATTTTGGGGACAGAGAGAGAGACAGAGTATGAACGGGGGACGGGCAGAGAGAGAGGGAGACACAGAATCGGAAACAGGCTCCAGGCTCTGAGCCATCAGCCCAGAGCCCGACGTGGGGCTCGAACTCACGGACCGCGAGATCGTGACCTGGCTGAAGTCGGACGCTTAACCGACTGCGCCACCCAGGCGCCCCTGATGTAAATATTAAAGTCATTATTTTTTAGTACAGTGCCCACAACGTTTATGCCACAGCACTCAGCTACAAAAGCTTCTCTTAGAAATTTCAATGTCACTTCGCACATTGCTTTGGTAAGGATGACTTGGAGCTCCCGACAGAGGGTAACTGAAAAGAGGGGTTCGGAAAGAGAGCAGGGGGAGGTAATAACAGCATCTTGGTGGTACCAAGAGAAAGATTAGGAATAGCTAGCTCTTCAATACCTGAATTTAGATTTCCTCCATCTCTGCTATCTGAAAGTTTAATACTATACAAATTACTGCTGTATGTTAGAGTAGCTGTTTTGTGAGTACACGTCACAAAAAATATTTTCTGTTTAGCTTTATCTTTGTAGAGGGTTCACATTACTCACTGAATGAAAAACAAAAAAAATCCCCCCAAAACCCAGCTGCAATGTACATCCACTTTGATTTGCAGACATAGATCACAATGAATGTGTCTCCTTAATGATATTTACTCTAATATGACTTCACCCATCACTCTTTCTCTGTAAACTAAATACTGCCACATGCAAATTAAGTCTAACTATAAATTCTCAAATGCCACTTTGATACTCTGCCCTAGTTTCTGTCATATGGTTGATTGAATACACATGAAGAATGTCTTCGATAGACATATAACTCATCAGGATTGTGCCTCAATAATTAAAATAATGTTTCTGTCAACATATACTTAATGCAAGATCAAGGAACATATGTTAATAAAGAAAACCAATAAATAATTCCTTTTCTAGTCCTCAACATATTCACATTCTGAGAATGTTAAGAGGAAGCATTTGGGACTCCATCCATTCTAATGGACTCAGTAGATTTTACTTCCTCAAATAAGAAATACTTCCAAACCAAAGATATATAAGTTATCAGAGAGTACTACACTCATCTGAAATGTAATATGTAATATGCTATGTAATATGCTCATGACAAAGTAATTCAGACTCCCATGCCAACCATGAATATTGTTAATAATATTAAACATAAATATAACTTTAGGTATCTGAGAACAAATTAACATTTTACAGAAAAAAAGAAAAAAAATTCTTTAACTTCCCAAATTGCCCATTCCCATAGTAACACCTTATGTAAAAATCCAAGTAAATATCAGTATCTCATCACCCCCACCACCACCATCATCATCATCATCATGTATTGGTCAGCTTCCATATGCTTTCTGTTTATATACTGTTCATATGGATTTTACCTCTTAAATACCTTAATTTTTTAAAGACACTATATATAGTACAATTTATTTGCTCTCAAGATGATTATTAGAGGTCACACTTTAAGGTTAATCACTACATGGCTTTCCACATACACAATATACATTGAGAACCCTAAAAAATAATAGGACTTCTTGAGTCTCATTTTGGAGTGCATTTTATACTTTTTTTAGTTTGTGTGTGTGTGTGTGTGTGTGTGTGTGTGTGTGTGCTCTTTCTGTAGCAGTAACTTCTAATTTATATTACTTTGCTAATATTTCACATAGATTTGAAGTTACCATAAATCATTTCTGCAAACCATGGAACAATTATAAATAAGTGAATAACTGGAGAGATACATATATACATATCCTGAGAACAAATTGGGTCCATATTAAGCATTTTTAGAGCACAATATTTCCCACAGAAATTCAATAACTTGTTAAAAGAACATATAAGAGAGTTAATAGTAATCTTACAACAAATGACTCAGAGTGAAAGAGATGGTTGGTTTTGGCGCTCTCTTATGATGAACAAGGAAAAAAGACATTGGTGAATCTAGGCTCTTCTGGTTTTAACTTGTGAGGCCCATGAAAACACCAAGTCAGAAAGAAAGCACAGACATTCTGAATCAGGACACTTGAATTGGAACCCTACACCCACCAATTACAGCTATTCATCCTGGGTAAGCTATTCATCTTATTCTGTAGGGTGTAATGAGGGAATGTACAATTTAAGGGATATCTCAAAAATAAATTAATTCAAATCTTTCAAAGTGCTATGCAAATACTGGCAGAATTACTATAAAGATAATTTCAAAAGCAAATTAGTATAGTAAGATAACTGAAGAAACATGTCTTAACATCTGAAAAAATTCACACATCCACAAGAATTCCCACCTTATGAAATTAATGCAATTTTTAAACTACTTTTAAACCACAGAATCACCAATGTTCATAAATTAAGAATAATCAGAAATATGAGACAGTTTCCTAAATGATACTATCAGGTACTACATTAGGAACAATACTAAGATTCCAGGCACTGTTGAAAACACTATACACGTATTAATTCATTTAACCCTATGAAGTAGGTACAATTATCATCCTCATTTTACCAATAAAAAATGAGAGTTTATATAATTTGATGGAGGTCACATAGCTAAGCATCTGTGTGCAGGAAATTACATTCAGGTGGCCTGTTATATGAATCGAATCATTTCATCACTACACTACCACTATCCTACACTGCAGCATCAGGATGTAGTTCCTTAAGATCAGATTCATAACCTAGGTTAAGATGAAGTTTAAAAGTAGCTGCCTACTACTGATCATTCAAAAATGAAAAAAAAAAACCCTATTGTTCAAATTACAAAACTACTTTAATCAATAAATATTCTATTCACTCGAATTGAAAGGTTTCAGCTTTTAATGAAAATGAAAAACTTGTCCTAGTAATTACAGGATTCCTTGGGATATATTTTTACATAGTAAGAGCTTTTATTTTTTTATTTTTTTTTTTCATTTTTTTTTTCAACGTTTATTTATTTTTGGGACACAAAGAGACAGAGCATGAACGGGGGAGGGGCAGAGAGGGAGACACAGAATCGGAAACAGGCTCCAGGCTCTGAGCCATCAGCCCAGAGCCTGACGCGGGGCTCGAACTCACGGACCGCGAGATCGTGACCTGGCTGAAGTCGGACGCTTAACCGACTGCGCCACCCAGGTGCCCCAGTAAGAGCTTTTAAAATAGTTGTTGCTAGAACCCAATTTAAAATGTTAATTCATGAAGTTTATGCGTTTGCATTCTGAGGATGCTTTATTTAAGGGAGTCAACTTTTGAAGCATCTATTAAAGGCCTTTGTTAGATCCAACTGAAAATGTTTCCCAGGTGCCAATACCTGCTATTGTCCAGGCACAGCACGATACAGTCAGACCCCATTTAATACAGTCACTGGACTCAAGCATTTGCTCTACCAAATTTTATTTTCTCCTCCTTTTCATTCCTACTGTCATCACTGTAGTTCATGAAATAATTGTAACATCTTTTAATGACTCTAGTAGCCCCTACATCACTCCCACAGTGAAACAGGAGCTCCAACACTTTATCACTTTTATACAAAAAGACACAACATGTAATCAAGGGGAGAAATACCAATTTACAACATTCTTATAGGCAAATATAATTTTATTATTTGTAGTACTAAGGTTACAAAATTACACTGAGGCTAGAAATGTGAAGGTTGGTTGCTTTTGAGGGAAGATACAGAAAAAGATTATTTCTTTGTGCCTTAAATGTGACCATGTGAGCTGACTTCTCTCCTCTCTTAGATAGCTACACATTTTTTGCCCACAATGCTCTCTAAATATGGGACATTCATAAATCTCTTTAATCATATTCCATATTAAAATCAGGGCTACTGATTTTCATCTAATGACTCTATGAAATATTATTTTGAACATTCTAATATCTTTCCTTTAAATTATTTGGAAAAAGTACAGAAGTAATAATCACAGGAAAAAGTTAATTTTACTTTTAATTGAATTAAAGTCCTTGGCAGTAATTCAAAACAAGGCTGCATATCCAACTGATATATATGTATCCATTTTTATTTTGAATTTTTTAAAATGTTTATTTCTGAGACAGAGCATGAGTGGGGGAGGGGCAGAGAGAGAGGGAGACACAGAATCTGAAGAGGGGCAGAGAGAGAGGGAGACACAGAATCCAAGGCAGGCTCCAGGCTCTGAGCTGTCAGCACAGAGCCTGATGCGGGGCTTGAACTCACAAAATGCAAGAGCATGACCTGAGCCGAAGTCAGTCGCTCAACCGACCGAGCCACCCAGGTGCCCCTATCCATTTTTATTTTGAAGATTTGAAGAACATAGTTTGGAATTTGTGCCATTCACAAGCTCAGAAGCCATTTTCTAGATTCCTGGAGCAAAAAACAAAAAAACAAAACAAAACAAAACAAAACAAAACAAACCAGTATGAAAAGAGCCCCTTACTTTACACCTCATGTAGTAAGCCTGCACCATCACTGCTGCTCAATATGCTGCTACAAAAAGGAAGATATGGAGGAGTTCTGGATGAAGAAGAAAAATGTTTTGTTAATATCTATGGAACAGCAAGGAAGTGAAAGAAAACTCTGCAGGTTTTATTGCCAAAGAAAGAACAGAAACGCCGCACCCAGAGAGAGATTGCTTCAAAGATTGCCTCTAGAGAGTTGATTATCCAACTTATTTAGTATTCTGTGCAAACTCTCCCTTGCTTATTCAATTTATTAAATAACACAGATGTTTCAGAAGGAGAAAGAAGTATCTGACACCTCTTCAGAGGCATGACTAATGGGCCATTATGACAAAAATTAAAGGGTAACCACTTGCAGCCTGTAACAACTAAGTGACACCGCTACTGTGCATTTCTTAGGGTTTCCGTTAATTACATAAAATTTAAGTTTGCAGTGAATTCAATTAAACCAAAAGTAGGGCATCAAATGGAAGGAAAAGTTGGTGAAGAGTGACTTGCTGAAAATGCATACTGGCTGGACACATAATGTTTTATGGTCAGGGTTTAATATTTCTTTCCTATTGGACTCTGATTTATCAGAGCTTCTTGGCAGACATGCAACCTTTAAAATCCTTTTCCTATCAGCATGCCCAACCAAAAGAGTAGAAAGTAACAAAAGATGTCTCAAATCCATAATTAAATTTGAAAGATAACAGGATGCTCATTTCAAGTAATTATTATTAATACCATGCCTCTGTATAAAACTTTCAGATTTACTTGTAACTTCTTGAGAGTCAGGCCTGAGTCTAAGTATTCTTCCTAGCTCACAGATTCGTACAGAACCAGGACAGAGCAGATGCCCAGGAATGTTTCCTAAATAAAAAGATAAGTAAATGGACTTGAGAAGTTGGAGAATGACGGATGAAACAAGCCATGTATGCTTCTCTCAAGTAAAGTAACAAACGAGCCTATGCATAATTGACTTGGAAAACAAGCTTTTCTCTATAGAAAAAAGAAACAAGCATATACAACAAAAACTCTGGCTTTAAAGTCAGGAAATATGGACTATAGCTCTGTACCAGTTTGAATCTGGAAAACACTGAAAAAGAGAGACATGAATACTATACTCTTATCCAGACTTCATACTCATACATTTCCCACTGCATCTACAAGTTTAGATACAATGCCTGACAATATACTGCAGAACTACAGAAATGTTCCATAACTGTTGTTAGTTCTCTATTCACCATCAATCAGGTTAAATCCTGTGAGCAGTGATTGAGGCCATAAGGTGGGCTTTTTAGCAGATCTATAGTTTATCAACTGCATTTTAACTGGAATAACTTTGTAACAATTTGATTTTTATTAAGTAATGGGCATTTTACAGTAACATATTTAAATGATTGTCAAAAATTGCTATTCATATTATATGAAAATAGGCAGATGTGTTGGTTGGCAGGAAGTACTACTTTGTGAAATCTATATGCAGAGGTAGAAATATTCAGGTTATCCCAAAGTGGAAATGTTCAAAAGTTGACATTTCCTTTGACCACTAAGATCCCACTGAGACATAAAGACTATGGTATATCACTTTGGAATTCTTAAAACCTGGCCCAAGAACAATATTCTTCAGTGTAGAGAAAACGTGAATCAGGGATCACCATGTGTGTTTTTTGGTTTAAAAAAGTAATAAAGAGGAACTCAGTTTCACTGCCTCTAGGTTAGTGCCAGCATTATTGCAAGCAATAAACGTAAAATAATGTGGCTCAAAAATAAGCGGACAAAATCAAAATGTGAAAAGTTGAAGGGAATCATCCAGCAGGTACTGAATAGAACAAATCTGAGAATTAAAATTCTTAGAATTCATTCTCAGATCTTGAGCATAATAAAAGGTCTTTGAAAAAAAATCATAGAGAGTTTTCAGAAGAGAAATGAACAGAACTAAGACATCTGATCTACAATATCAACAATTTATCTAATTTATCTATTTAACATGTTTTCAATATAATCTTAGTCTTCTCTCTACACTATTTACCATATAGTCCATAAATATTTACTGAGTAACAATACTAGAAAAGAGGGATTCTAAACTAGGTTCTAGAAGAGAAATAGGTAAATATTTAATGTTTAAAATACAAATACAATGAGGTAAGAGTTTACAGGGACATACATAAATTTTTTTTTAATTACAAGAATATTTATTAATTACAAAGTATTTCGTGTGGGAAGAATTAAAAATAATGCTGAAATAATGCTTTTGAACATTTTTCATTAACCTATATGCAAATTCTATGACCAGATTAAAATAACATTATTTGCTAATAACAGTGTGATATAATCTGATTATTATTTCACCTTTCTGAGTACTTTTTCATTTGTCATTTTTTTTTTGTTTAGTTCACTTACTAAACTACTACTGCACTTTATAATGACCTTCTGCTAAAATTTTACTCAAAGACTGTTTCCAGTGCTTGGCAATTTATTCAGTTCCTCAATTTCTAAAAGTAAAATTGAGAACTACTTCAGAGTAAAAAAAAAAAAAAAGTAAATGTTAACAATTTACAAATATGACTGGGCACATCTTAATTAAGGCCATTAGACCAGTATTAGAAATCATGAAGTGAATCAAGGCACTGAGGAGCTGTGCCATTTGGAGAATATACAGTAATATACAGAAACGTGTGGTGATGTAAGGGACAAAGGATTAATAACACAGTCATGGCGACAGGGAAACGTTCCTGTGCCTTTTGCGCATAACATACCTGTTGCAAATAGTTCACAACTTACTAAATAGAATGTACACTATTGTCCCTGAAATTTTAAACATAAATTTCTTTCAAGATGTATACAAAAATTAAAATAAATAAAATCTGTTTTTTTATATTCAGTCATACTGTTTTACTTACTCTGGGCTTCGAGGTAAACAGCTATTTTGTATTATGCTTTAAACAATCTTTACTAATCAAAGGTTTCTTCCAAACCAATGGGAGCTTCTGACTTTTAAACCACTTAACTTCCAAATACCAGGTAGGTAGCAAGTTAAAGGCGCCAAGTCCTGCCATATGTAAATATGTGTATGCTCCCAGACTAAGGCCCCGAGAGTAGAGGCCAAAACCAAGCAAAGTGCCACAGAGTACTGGGATTTTGTACCAGTCTAAAATTCTGGTTTTCTTTAGGAAGAAATATAAAGTTTTAGTTTCTTTGTACCCGTGAAAACCATACAACCACCCTGAAGGCATAAGTCAATACAAAGTCACAATCCAACTGTGACAAATATAATTGGCTTCTACTTACCCTGAGATACCGAATGGGTTATCAGGTAAAGCAAATCATCATAACAGACACAGTCCTATCTGTCAGGCACTGACTCAATATCTCTGTATTATTTTCTACTGATTGATGTGAAATACACTTGCAAACATAGTTCTCTCTTCTACCAGCATAACTTGTTGAAAGTCATTTATAAAAAGACATTGTTACGTCTCCAGAAAAATTATTAACATAACTTACATAGCAATCAAGTGCCTACACACTGAGAATGAGTTTGCTGATGCCACACTGAGCATCCCTCTTCCTCCACCTTCTCCCTGTACTATACAAAATTCACCAACATCATGAAGGGATAAAGGGAAATTAGGGAGAGTATATCAAGGAAAACCTAAGTAAAATACAAACCTATGCACACTGAAAGAGAGAAGTGTAGGGATGTTGAACAATTTTTACTGAGGTGGCAAAAATCTCTGGGAGTTCAGAAATGGCATTGAAAAAGTAAATCAAATTTAACTCACTTTCTAGTTCTTCCTCTTTTGCTTCTTCCATCTTTCAAACCTCCCCAAAGGAAGAAGGCGTTTCTTTTCATAAGATTGTGAAAACCATTATATGTTATTACCAAGTAATGAGCTCAACAGCACTAGCGCTCCTGGGCCTGCATTCTCCCGGCCTGAGCCTCTAAGGCTACCCCTCTTCCACAGGCAATGCCGAGGCTATGGGTTAGACAGAAGATCAAGCCTGACAGGGCTCAGGAATGGGGTAGGGATGTGAAATTATATACTCAATAGCAAAATTTCTAAGAAGGTTTGAAAACTGAAATACTTGCTTTCTTAACCCCATCAACAATATTGACTTCGATACTGACTATGTTACACAGCAGTGAAAAAATGACTTGATCAAAATCTTCTGTGGATCCTTCAAATATTCAAAACTGGAAATCTGTCCAGACTCATTTTCAACCCACAACCTCTGTTACAGATAAAGAAACAGAAGAAAGCCCATGGGGAAACTAGTTAGTCTCTGGTTCTTATTCTAAAACATCAAACCAATTGGTATTTACTGAATGTCTGCATAAGAGGTAACTTGGATTCTGCTTCGGTAAACTGGAAAATGTTATGCCTGCTTCTGTGAGAACTGTAAGTATTCGGGAGACTTTCCCCATCAGATTTTCCCATTCGTAGCCACTGACATAACATGACATAGGAGCCACATCTCCTCCTAGGAAAAGGGCCTGCTGAAACATCAACGTAAGATTTATCTCCTAGGATTTATTTTGCTTCAGAAAGTGACCTACTATAAATAGAATCTGACCCACCATAAATCACATCAATATGATTAGTTGGAAATACTGATGTGACATTCTGAAATCAGTGGTGTCACAGAGTTACAAACTACTCATGACTAAATCCTAAAATTAAATTGTACATGCAAAAGAAACAATATAAAACACAGCCAGCAAGAAAAATGAAATTATATAAGACAGAAAATCAAACACATAAGATTTTTCAAATTACTCCAAGAAAGCACTTATCAGATCATTTGCTGAATGATTAAGATGAAGAAAACTGAAAAGAGAAATAGCAACAGAGAATATAAGGAAGACATGAGTGTTGCTCATTAAATCTTGATTATACCTGCCATGCTGTAAGGCAAGAGGTGCACATCAAATGCCCACAAGGCTCAATCTTGACATCTTTGTCGTTCTCAGCACAAATTTTACAAAGCTGAAAAGTGGAGCCCATTTCACAATATAATTCATATTGTTCCTGGAATTTGGGGGGGAAAAAAAGGCAAAGTTAATGTATTTCTGACATGAACTGGTACTACTGAATTTTCTCAAATACAATGACTTACAGTAAATGCCTCACACTTGATCCTGTCAGGAATGTTACTACTTAAGACATGTTTTAAATTGGTAATCACAATTTGGTCGACAAAATCATTTTTTAAAACATTTGAGCTTATATCAGCAATTTTATAAGCTTTTGTAATACTTCAGACTACTTAATGTTTTGTACTGTTCCTTTAGGAAGGGGTTTACGTTAATAGTGACTCAAAAGACAAAACTTACGGTTTTAAAAGAAAATATAAATAGCTTTAGTTTCTTTGTAAATGCCACATTCTCACCTAAATTCACTTCAAAATTGCAAATACATATATATATATAATATATATATAATGTATATATAATATGTATATATAATATATAAATAACGTGTATATATATATATAATGCGTGTGTGTGTGTATATATATATATATATATATATATATATATATATATTATTCTAACCGAACATTAAATTCTGGAACAGAAGAAAAGCAGCATTTGCCAAGCCCTTCCTGCATGCTACATACTTTGGTACACATTTATTATGTCATATAATCTCCAAAGCATAATAAGACACATTGAATTAAAAAAAAAAATCTGAGGCTCAATAAGTTTAAATTATTTTCCTCAAATTCTATATTAAATTTCTAACTCTAAATTGCATACTGTTTTCCCAATCTAGCACCGTCAGGAAAACTAATCACTTCAGCAACCAAAAATTGTTTTATGAAACATCTATTCTCTTGATTAGCTAGTTTTGAACATTTTGGCATAGTAAAATTCCTGGTGTCTAAATATTGAAAAGCTCTAGGTCACAAAGAAGACACAAATGTATAAGTATAAAGAAAATATGAAAACAAAAGGTGTTAAAAGGGATACAAAGAAAAGTAATTAAAATTCATTTAAAAAGGGCAGTGTTTTAGTCAATAAGTGTCTATTAGGAACCTGGCCCTGGGCAGGATAAATAAATGACAATATTTAGCCTGTAGCATACTAAAAGATCTTATCATCCTGGTGAGAAAAATATATATACATCTACATACAAAGATACACACATATGCATGCATGCACATTCATCTATAAGTTGTGTCTACCATGAAGTATGTATGTTTGTATAATTTTTACAGAAATAAAAAAGATGACAATGGATCAAGATAAAAACTAAATAAATATGAAAGCAATTAATATTAAATTATAAGTTGGGGTGTCTGACTTTTGATCTCGGGTTGTGAATCCAAGCCCTATATTTGATGTAGGTAGAGGTTACTTAAACAAAACTAAAAATATATAAATAAATAAATTTTAAGTCCCTGAAGTCTTTAAAGTAATAGGTAAGTATTTAAATTGTTATGACACCCAAAGGACCACTTTATAATTATTTAAAAAATTACAATAAGCTAAAATCACAGATGCAGAACTCAATGCAACCTAAGGGGTAACTTATTCAAATATTTATGAATAATTTAATGGGATGATACTACTCCTGAATATATATAGTTTTAAACAGTGGCTTTAAAAAGAGGAACTATTTTTGCCAGTGTGCTTTCACATACATGTGTTAGAACATATAGAATCATTTACCTAATCAAAATAATGTCAATTATATATTAAATTTCAAAAACTGCCCATCAACTGTACATATGTCAACAAATGTGTTTCACATAATAATACCAAGACCACTGGGACTAAATCTAGACAATTAGAAAATAAAAAATTATCTCTTGTCTTCCCAAAATCTGTAATTTCTGATTTTTATTATTATACAAAGCACAAAATATCTAAATTATAAAGTATTTTAAAACAAGATTAACATAAAATAAAATACTCATTTTCTCTCTTCAATCTTCTTCCTAATTCCCTAAAATTTCTTACTTCCTCAGTTAAGTAATGTTACCAGTTTGGTAGTTTTTAATTTTTATTTTTAAAAAGCATGTTCATATGTTCATATATGGTAATTTCTTTCTTTCCAGAAATTGAACTTATGTAATGTTACTTTACAAATGAAATGTTATATAATTGAACTTTACAGTAATGGAACTTTTTTTATATAATAAAGATGCCGAAGTTCCCATGTGAGTATATAGAGCTACCTTCCTCTCGGTAATGACTTCAGTATAATGCAGTATGAATATACTATGCTTTACTTAACCTGTGATTAAATAGTTTGGTATTTATAATTTTTCATTTTTAGGAAAATTGCTAAAGTGAAAACCCTGATGTACAGATGTTTCTGTGTATATGTGAGTGGTATATACAGAATCCAGAGTCAAAAATGGTTTTGTTTAGATTTTGATTAATTACTGAATATCACCCTCAAGAAAGGCTTTATAACCAAGCTACACTCCCATTCAATTTATGGGGTCGCCAACAATAGATTTATAAGAATATAATTAAGACCTTCAATAAACTTCAATTACACACTTGACTCTAAAAGCTAATGCATATTATTATTCCAATCTTCTTTGGAGTTTTCTCAATCTGTAACTCTCTCCTCATATGTATCTGCCTATCTATGGGTTTATCTATGTCTCTGCATAAATGCCAATATTATATTGGAAGTAAGAATATTAACAGCAGACATTTTTATCCAAAAAATGGAGAAAGTATTTTTTTCAAATACTCTTAGAATTCCTGTAAGTATCTTTTAGATGAAATGCCGGTACAAAATTTTAGCTACAGTAAAAGAGGATGCTTTTTATTTCAAAAATATTAGATACATAATTATAAATGCATTACCAGAAACTGTCCTTACCTGGGTAACTTTTATATGATCATGGGGTGTAGGTTCACATAATCCAGTTAAATCAGGATTATAGCTCCTCCCATCAGGATAAAGATAGCTAGATTATAAACAGAAACTTTATTATAAATACACAATTTTTAATGGCATTTAAGATGATTTAATCAGATTCTTCTATATTCAAACCCACATGTTGAAGTTTCCTTTTTATGTAACTTATATCAAGAAGCTTTGCTATTGTTTGCATAATATTACAAGTTACTTTTAGAACATTTAAAAACTAGAAATCATTTTCATATCAGAAATACAGGATGAACATGGACTCAGCCGCTAAGCAACCATTTTCAGTTAAATACGTTTTACTGTATGTCTTTTAGGTAAGTTAAAAATTTATTTTTTCTGGTCACTCATGGTCTATTCCAAAATACCCTGAATGTACACCTATTTGTAACGATTGTGTCTTTTCATGTGAAGCACAGTTAATGTGAACTGCATCGTTTTACACCACGCTTAGTAACTTGAGGGAAAAATGGAATTAAAACCCACAGGTTTCCTACAAGAGTTATGCAAATACCGCTTTGATATTCCTGTTTTTCCAGTTTCTCATCCTCTGTGTTTCCATTTAAATTCTCACACACATACAAGTCTACAGCCACACACCAACACACTCACACGTACACACACACATCTAAAGAAATTACAAAATGCTACAATTATGTTTCATTTACTTCAAGCTACAAACACAGAATCACTTATAAATGTGAGGCTCCATTATTAACTTTATTTATTTATTTTTTGAGAAAGAGCATGTGTGCACCCAGGGGAGGGGCAGAGAAACAGGGAGAAAGAGAATCCCAAGCAGGCTCTACACTGTCAGTACACAGCCCGACCTGGGGCTCGATCCCATGAACCATGAGATCATGACCTGAGCCAAATTCCAGTCAGACACTTAACCCAGTGAGTCACCCAGGCGCCCCGAGGTTCTACTATTACAGAGGATTAAAATTAGAACTAAAAATTGTAGTAATTATGCCATCTTTTTGTGCTAAAAGTCTTTATTCATTCATTCATTCAAAAATTAAATTAATTGTGTTGGTAAATATCTATTTTAGATTTTAAAAAATGGTAACATTACTGCTGGGTTATGCTGACTGATTAAGGTATAGTTAATTTTGTTTAGGAGCTATTCTAACTAGCTGCAATGAAAAATTAAGAATGTAATACTACCGTGGTCAATATTTTAAGGAGCAAAACTATACTAAATCTTTCCTGTGAAGTAACAAAAAATATTTATCCTTAGTCTATAAATATGTTCATAAGTGTTAAAATTCACCCAGGAAAACCACAAAAATAATTGAACTTAGATGACAGATAATTCTCATACAGTAAGGAACAGATCAGTGAGATAATTTTTTTTTTTTTTTTTTTTACAATTTAGAAAAAGGAGTTGACTACATTTGTAATGACATATTTAGAGTGTTATCACAGGGGTGGATTAAAACTCTACAATTATTAAATGAAGAGCACTAAGCAAAAGTTGGTAAGTAGCTTTCTTTTTATATCCTAAAATGAGGCCAGATTTAACAATTATGACATAACATTTTGCTCATCATCATCACACTTTAAAACCACATATAAATTCTATGACGAATTCAAAACTGAAAGATTATAAAAATAACAATAAGGTTGCTAGAGGAAAGGTTAAAAGGTTCTATTCAACGTGTAAGGGGCAATTCAGTGATTACTGTCCTCAGTAAATGAGGGTGTACTGATGAGACCCTCTCAATGGCAAGTAAGGAATAAAGAATCTTGGCTGGTTATCAAAGTGAACTTCTTTATTACCTATGTCACACTATACTGGGTTAACTATAAGGAAAAGACAGCTGACCTTGATAATAGCTGGACCAGATAATATCCTGTGTTTTACTCATCTTAGGAAAAAAAAATACCGAACATAATAATATCTATTTTAATGTAATCTAAAAATCTAATCTATTTTTTAAGTGAGATTAAAATGTTAATCTGACCTATTTTAATGTAATCTATCACTAAAGTTCAAATTCAACTAACTAAATGCCTCTGAAGGGTGTGTGTGTGTGTGTGTGTGTGTGTGTGTGTGTGTATAAACATTAACAGCTGATTTGCATAGGAGCTCGAGGCTAAACACTGATTACAATATAACTTGTTATTTTTTTTTTTTTAATTTTTTTTTTCAACGTTTATTTATTTTTGGGACACAGAGAGACAGAGCATGAACGGGGGAGGGGCAGAGAGAGAGGGAGACACAGAATCGGAAACAGGCTCCAGGCCCTGAGCCATCAGCCCAGAGCCCGACGCGGGGCTCGAACTCACGGACCGCGAGATCGTGACCTGGCTGAAGTCGGACGCTTAACCGACTGCGCCACCCAGGCGCCCCTATAACTTGTTATTTTTTATTGGCTTTTAAAAACCAGATAGAAGGCATTGTAAACAATATAAATAAGCTGTATCAAAATTACTAACTTTACAGATTTGCCCACTCGTAACCTCTATTTATAAAGTAAAACTTTACAGCACATTTTCTTAAAAACAAAATCCTGTTATCAATGAATCAAAAGCTATAAAATTTATGATAATTAAAAAAAATAGAAACACACACTTGGTACCAGTTTGTCCTACAATTCTCATGTAACTATTTCTTGAAAGTTCATAACTTATAAAAAAAAATGCATTTTTTTCCTTCACATCTATTCCACCACTTTTTCTCTTTTGCAATTATTTTAGAAAAGGTGTAACTTAAATTATTTGCTCTTTGCTAACTCTGGTGGACTTTCTCCTGCTAGGTTTCTATCACAATCTGTGCTATAGCAAATAAGGGAATATCTCTAAGTTACTTAGCAAAGGCAAAGGGCAAGAAAAGTGAGCATAATGATGTGACAATAGAACAAAATAGAAAATAAAACAAAAGCATGAAGGGAATGGCACATAGACTACAATGACTAAAATGAAAGAGAGGTATTTACCATGAAGGCACCTATCAGATTATCTACACTTTGTGGAGGAAAAAAGATATTCTTACTCTTAAAAAAAAAAAAAAAAGGAAAACTTATTTTTAAATTAAAAAAAATAATAGCTTAAGATAAACTGAATTCAGCCACCAACATAATTCTGGAGCAAGGATTTAATATCAGAAGAAAGACACAAAGACAAAAGGAAAGGAAGGAGTGAGAAAAGGGTAAGAAGAAGAAACAAAATCTGTTACTACTGGTCAAAAAGTAAAACTAGCAATTTGAGGGTTACATGAAGCAACAGAAGTCAGTTATTTTAAAGAATTATCTTCTGGGGCACCTGGGTGGCTCAGTTGGTTAAGCGTCCGACTTCGGCTCAGGTCACGATCTCGCAGTCTGTGAGTTCGAGCCCTGCGTCGGGCTCTGTGCTGACAGCTCAGAGCCTGGAGCCTGTTTCAGATTCTGTGTCTCCCTCTCTCTCTGACCCTCCCCCATTTATGCTCTGTCTCTGTCTCAAAAATAAATAAAAACATTAAAAAAATTAAAAAAAAATAATTATCTTCTTATAAGTTTTTTTCATCTATTCTAAACTACTGTTAAGTGCTTTTTTTTTTTTTTTCCCCTGTGAGGGATACAAACTCATGTTCTAATTTGATGTAGGAATTTATTGCCTAAAAAATATAGTTTAATTCAAATAGGTTACCTTAAAATGGCTATTTTAAGAGATGAACAATAAAAAGTAAGGAGCACCCATTCCTTAATCTTGAAAAAACAAAATAAAACAAAACAAAACAGCCAGATCATCAGATGATCTTTTCTCTCCATCGCAAAGCAGTGTCTATCTTTCAAATTGGGGAATAATAAGCACCCTGACTCCCATTTCTCATACTCACAATCCTTCCCTGCTGCCGTCAATCAGGGCTTGAAATAAGGGCTTGTTATGCGGTATGGTCTGTAAGATATTGCCATCCCCTGTCACATAACCGATGGCCCACTGTCCCAATCTAGTGCAGCTTAACCGGAAAATGTAGCTGTAAAACATGAGAAAATGATGTTTAGTCACATTCAGAATGTATGCTAACTACTAAACAATTTCTTAGATGTTTTTAAAGTCAAAGAATAAACAGAATAATTTAGAAAATCTGAAATAAGTTTCTATCTTCTTATTTTAAGAAGCTGTCCTTCTCCATTCATTGATCTGTAAAACTCCCTTCACTGAACTGTATAAGAAGCTCTGATAATAATTCCATTTAAATACCTCCAGGGCTATAGGACAAAAGAACTGAAGTTGATGTACTTGAGTATCAAAGGTTCTACTGCCATCCCCATCAGCAGGTGCCCTATATGAAACAGTTGATGGCATGAAACAGCTAGGACCTGAATCATTTTTGGAAAGTAAAAAATAAAGACGTAACAATTTAATTTGTCACCTCAGACAGAAACTGAGTCAGTTTATACTGTGTAATTCAATATATTACTTTGAAACTTTAAAACTATCCATATTTTGTTGTTAATGACTTGTTTACAAATAATAACTTTTCTTTCAAGCATTTCAGCCATTCACCCTTAAATGAAAGATCGAAAGAGCCCAACTATATTAATGAGACGGCAAACTAGGTTAAGTTCATGGCTGCCGTCTAACCCTGTCCAGTTCAATGTCTTGCAACAGGAAGGCAAAATAGTTCAAAAATATAAATCAAATTGATGACAAAGAGACACTGACTTGGTTTTGAATTCATTGTCATTTATTTATTAACATAGCTATCTACTTATTTCATTTTAGCTCATTTACGTTTAAGTGTACTGCACTCAATCTTGCCACCATGAAAACTATATGTGGATTTTATAACCCCCTAAGTAGCGCAAAAGTAGGTCAACAATCTGCTATATTTGAGTACCGTGATTGCTATACGTATGTGACAAATTCCTCTCTCCTAATAAATATTAGTTACTGATGAACCAAGTGCTATAAAAATAACTGTACAGGATACTTAACATATATAACAGCTATTGAATCTAATTAACTTGTATCTTTAGCACTGCAATGTAGTTTCATTTTCAAAGAAAACTGGGTTCTTAAAGAAAGGAAGAAGTTGTGGTTTTTAGATACGAAGAACTTCATACTCGTTTTAGATCCTTTGGAAAGGACTCTTCAAGAAAGTCCAAAAACATATTCTCCTAGAGAGCCTGAAAATAGAATATCATCCTGCCAATTAATGGAATCCTTAATCAGAATCATAGTCAAAATAATTGCACACAGATTTATGGTTGTCAGCTGGATCCCCAAAAAAGCAAAACGAGAGAGACTCAAATGTCCTTGGAATAGGCCCCACTATTTTCTGTACCATGAAGCCAAGGAGAAGAAATACTTTCCAAGAGGAAGTAACAGTTTAGCAGGTATTCCGCAAAACAAGTACTTATCAAAATTATTTGTTCACTGAGTTTTCCTAAACTTTACATTTTAAATACCACATCCCACTTTACACATAA
This sequence comes from Leopardus geoffroyi, assembly GCF_018350155.1. Lineage (NCBI taxonomy): Eukaryota > Metazoa > Chordata > Mammalia > Carnivora > Felidae > Leopardus > Leopardus geoffroyi. Next base: position 53,013,122 of record NC_059333.1, read on the forward strand.
CAATTTACTACCACAGACTGACCATTTCATCTTTGCCTAAAACCTAGCAGAATAAATTGCTACAGGGCAAGCTGGGAAGGAAAGGAAGACATCCTTTCGGAGGGCGCTGTCCTTTTATTAAGAGAACTATTCCAATAGTGATGAGGCCTGGCTTTTGCTCCCAACAATGTTCTCTCCCAACATTATTTATCTCTGTGATCTTGAACAAGAGAACACAAAAGGGACTCGGTTTCTTAATTTCCCAAATAACTTCTGTGTTAAATTTGTATGATTGTGTAATTCTAAACATAGCCCATCTTTCAAATCATACTCCAAGAACAAGAAGATACTTTGATGCCAATCTATGGAGTAGAAGTTATGGAAAAATCTGGCTATGAGAGATCCTTGACCAAAACAGAATGAGTCATTTAAGCCACCATCAAAATCTCAATGAGAACCAACTCTCCTTAGTCTACACAGAAGACTTGCACAGGAACTAAACTGTTTTCTGTACCCCCTGCCTTCTTTTTATATACATATAAATGTTTGAATATATAAAAAAGATGGAGATTTTCATTATGGCAGAGAAAAAGGAATCAACAGCACTGGCTTGTACTATAAACTAGTTTGTTAAAGAACAAACACCATTTGCATTACAAATCAAATAAAAGTGGTATTAGAAGAAAAATGCAGCCTTAAAAAAAACAAAGAAATTCATTCCTACAATGAAATAACTCCAATATGGAAATCAGTGTACTCATGGATGTTGGAATGGCATCTCCTACTAAAATGTGAGTGTGAGGACAGGTCTCCACTCTCATTGCTGCCACACCCAGCTCACTGCTTGCCATAGTACAAATGCCTACTAGGTACCTAACACATTTCTAAGTGGGACATGGGGAAAATGCACAAACCAGGAGACAGACTTTTTGATCCCAGATTTGACATTAATAAAGTATGATTTCTCAGCCAAAGCCACAGGGACTGACAAAAACAGCCAATCTCTGTGAGTTTTACCCAGTTTCATCATCTGGAAAATAAAACATAAATTCTGAAGCTATAAAGAAGCATAAGGTATTCTGGAAGAAATTCTTACGGACATGAAATTGGTTGGATTGTAACAATGGGCTTATATATGTTTACATGCGTTTATCATGTATGTATAGGTAAATGTATATATATACTTATATTTGTTTATATGTATTTACATATCATTATGTGTTTATCATTGAACCAAATTAAATATCGTGAAAAATACTTTAAAATAATGAACATGAAATTGATTTACTTTGTGTTTAGCACAATATTTAAGTATTCAAATATACACATACAATTTTATACACAAACACAGGTGTCATGAAAACAGACAATATGCTAATACCCTACTCTAATTTGAAAAATCAGAGCTCTGAGACTTAATGAAATTTTAAGTTTATCAAATTACATGGTATCACATCCTCTTTTACTTTATGAACACAGTTTCAGTACCAGCACAACGAAATCAGTTTAAAGGACACAATTAAGAAGTACCAGGAGCTCTATTAGCATTTCCTTCCCTCCCTCCACTCACCTGGGTGTTACTGATTTACCTAAGAATGACCCAGAGAGAACTCTTCATCATTAGATATACCTCATAATATTACTGTTAAAGAGTCTTACCTTCCGGGTTTGGTGCTGTATTTCTGTAGTCGTGCTTTAACTTCATCATATGTGAGAAATGCCATGTAACCTGGATGTGTTACAGCTAAGAAATTCCAATTCCGTAAAATAGAGCCCCAAGGCTAAAAATATGAATAAATGAAAAGATATTATCTAGATGATATCAATTATCAATTATATGCCAACCCATCATTTAATATAGTTACTGAAATCTCCTGGATGAGTTCATGTGGCTTAGGTCAACCTTCAATGCCTAACAGCAAACATGTAATACCTTCTTCTATTTTGGAGAAATATTAGGCAGAAAGTAGGACAGAATACAGAGAGCAAAAAAGAAAAAAACACACAATTTCTTTACAAATTCTATTCCCAATACACCATTTGTGATCACTTTGGAACCTAACACACATCACTCTCCTGTTTAAAACCCTCTAACTTTGAGTAAATGCCAAAGTCCTTATAAATGGTCTAGAAGAGCTTCACAGGGTTGATGTCCAGCTCCCTTTCTGTGCCTATCTGTCATGACTCTCCCACTTTCTGGCTCTTCTCCAGGCACCCTGGCTTCTTTGTAGCTGGTGTGAACACAAAGATACTCTTCTTCCTCAGAGGTTTAGTATTTGCTGATTCCTTTACCAGAATTCTTTCTCCAAATACATAAGTGATTCTTCTCCAATGTTACCTCAATGAAGCCTTCTCAGACCACTCTACTTAAAACTGTTAACTCTCATCACATTCCTTATCTCCCTTTGTGTCTGTTTTGTTCACTATTGTACCTTTAAGGTATCTAATTTTATAGAACAAGAAGCCATACCATGGAATGTAAGTGATTTGGCAAAGGTTACATATTAACCACAAGCTATATAAGAGTAAGGAACATGCAGGTCTTGTTCACCAAGGGGATACTATAATGGACGTAGGATCAGAACATAGTGACCAGGAAAGCGTAACTGTTGTTGAAAAGTTCCTCTAGCTAGTGACTTGTCTGAAAGGCCCTGACTCCCAACCTACCATTCTTTCCATGGTAAGAGACTGGTGCTCATGCTCACATTTGCCTAATTCTTGCACAGTTACAAAAGGTTTATGATTTAGCAGTCAGGAAATTAAAAATCTTTCACAGAAACACACAAATGCACACACACAGAATTTGTGCCATTCTTTCATGTGATTAGCTATCCCTCCAGTTACCATGGCAAGAGAAAAAAGGCAGTCAGTGATAGACAGTTTTGCTTGAGGGTGTGAGTGAATCATCTCTGCCACATTTTTAAGGCTGAAGCTACATTTATTCCAAGGACTTGGCAGCATACTCTAGCTGATGTGCCAGATTATTAACTCATATCTTCTACATAAAAGAAAAAAAAAGGTATTTTGTGTTGCCAAGTGAAAGTGGTTGAAATTGGTAGAGGGCTCCTGGCTTTTGTTTGTTTTGAGACTTGCTCCCAATGATTGTTAAGCAAGTTTCAGATTCACAAGGTGGAATTCTTCAAGGATTGTATCTTTGAGATAAGGATAACAAAGGAAAGAATTAGTTAGTAATGAAAAATTTTTTAACCTTTTCTGACATAACAAGAAAAATCTTCAGGGTATTTCCCTATCACACTAAAATATCTAATTGGGCAAAAAGGAGCTCTGGAGAACACTATTATCAGAGTTTCTACATACTTGGAAAAAACCAAAACATGTTTCTAATTTTCTTCCAAAGTCATGACTAAAAATTGCATAAATAATATTTGGAAGATTATCACCCTATGTTTTTAAAAACAGAAATAACTGCTAGTATAGGCATTGGGTTTTGTTTTGTTCTACTTCGCACCTACAAAGGGCAAGGATGGAAAGAATATAAAATATGTGGGACACTTCCATTAAAGTCTACAAAAATTAATGGAAGAGTTGTTAAAAAGATACTGAGCTTTACGGAGAGCCAATGCACAGATCAGAATACAGGTGGAAAAAAACTGAAATTGGGAGTTTTCAGTCAACAGCTACAGTATTAAGCAACCATTTCTTAGTACAAATCCACAGGGCCAGCTTCTAACTACAAAAATATTTTTGTAATAGAAAGAGTCTGTGTACTGTTTTTCTTGTGAATGCAACCCACAGTCAGAACACATGGTAGTTACGTTTTTTTGTTTGTATACTTGTTTTGTTTTCTTTTTTTTTTTTTTTTTTAATTTTTTTTTTCAACGTTTATTTATTTTTGGGACAGAGAGAGACAGAGCATGAACGGGGGAGGGGCAGAGAGAGAGGGAGACACAGAATCGGAAACAGGCTCCAGGCTCTGAGCCATCAGCCCAGAGCCCGACGCGGGGCTCAAACTCACGGACCACGAGATCGTGACCTGGCTGAAGTCGGACGCTTAACCGACTGCGCCACCCAGGCGCCCCACTTGTTCTGTTTTCTTAAGTATTTTGCCAACTAATGGCTTAATGAAGGCAAGATAAAATGCTTTGGAGACAAAGAATTATTTTTATAATTTGTTTTTAGATTAAAGGAAATGTTTTCACACGCACCAACACAAAATGTACAGATTCTTAAATGATTACAGAAATTAATTAAGTGAATTAAGGAAGCTATTCCCTCCATTCTTCCAAAATGCTACTATTTTCCAGAATAGCTGTCTAATGACTTACAACTTATATTGGAAGAGGGGCCTGGATTGGTCTGTCCAGACTCACTCTCTTCTTGCTATAATGGATGACTTTCCTTCTCTTCTTTTGTTCCCTATTCCATTGATGCTATGTATTCCATAGTCACGAATATATTCCTTCAAATCACACAATCCTTATCCCACCACCCCTCAAATTTATTGCCCCATTTCTCAGCAACCCAATCTCCTCTAGTAGTGGGGAAATGGAAGAAGTGGGGCAGCAGCCCTGGGGAGAGAGTAGAGAGAAGCAAAATCCATCTATTTCTGTTCCAGGACTTTAGTACCTGCCAACCCCAGAATCTCTGAACTTCCTGGAAAGGAGAAAGAGAAGATTAAAGGCAGAAGAAAGAAGAAATGAGGAAGGTCTCCACTGTAAGATCATTCCAATGACTTCCCAGCATTTGTTCATGTGCTGGCAGAATATCAGGATAAGGGAAGAGTGGAAAAGAACGTATCTAGTATCCGGCTTTACATTCTTTTCTTCCCTTCTTCTTCCATTTCCTGGCCAATTCTCCTAGTCCCCGCTGATGACTTCTTCAAACCCTAATGCTAGTTCTCTACATCAAATCCCAATCTGGAGCATGTACCTTTCCTACTTTCAGATCCCATTCTGCTAAATATCCCATTCCCGACAATTCAGATATTAGAATTCACTACTAATTAGCCACCGTCATTGTCACTGCAGAAGAATATATGTTCATGCAGGTACACTACTCACAAAACTTATATTTTTTCATACAGAATGCATAATTATAACTTAAAAAACTATTACTCAAAGTTGTATAAAAATGAAAGGTAAGTAAAGTTCATATGTCTACTTTCCTAGTCATAGAACGAATTTCATAATATTTTAAGGGACACGTATGATTAGTTAAAGCATTTGAGTAATGAAACCAAAAGAAGTGAAAAGTCACAGAAATATATAGGAGTTAACAAGAGCTCTTTAGCTACTTCTATAATTATGTGTTTTAAAGGAGACTAGACATTTTTGGTCCACAGATATTTTTTTGGTTTTGTTATCTAAAACTTTTCACAGTAATTCTATTTAAAAAGATTCTTTTCCTCTCCCATCCCAGTGAGCATAAATAAGATACATGTAATTTAGATTATTAAGATTACCTGCACTCTTTTAAATGAAACAGCTTATAAGAAAATATGTGCACATATTAAATAGCAGTTTGGTAAGTGTTTAACCAACATTAAGGTGGCCTCATAACTCTAATATATCACTGAGGCGTTCTAGCATTTAACTTCCACACTAAAAAGCTGTCCAGGCTCCCTACAAAAAACACATTCTTCCTAGAATGAACAGTTAGGTTTAATGTATGAAAATAATCTTTTTTCTCTTCCTTCAGGAAGAGAGGGGAAGAAACAAAGCTTCTACTACTTCAAGTGTCTTTGTTGTATCATGTTAAATAAAAAAAAAAAAACACTGTAAAATTATCAGAAATCTTTAATGAAAAGAGAGGCTCTGTTATAAAATGATCAGTATCAGGGAGCACAATCTTTTTTATAAAATGTACCTTAAAATCATTTTAAAAAGTAACCTAATAGCCTATACAGGCATACCTCATTTTATTGTGCTTTGCTTTACTGCACTTCGAAGATATTGTGTTGTGTTTCTGTGGGGCTTTTGTTTTCAGATTGAAGGTTTGTGGCAACCCCATACTGAGCAAGTCCATCATGGCACCATTCTTGCAAAAGCATTTGTTCACTTGAAGTCTGTCATATTTTGGTAATTCTTAAAATATTCCAGATATTTAAGTCATTATGTTTGTTATGGTGACTCTGTGATCAGTGATTTTTGGTCTTACTGATGTAATTTTGAGGGGTATCATAAACCACATCGATAGAAGACATCAAATGTAGCCCACAAATGCGTGTTCTGACTGCTCAACTGACCAGCCATTCCTCCATCTCTCCCTGTCCTCGGCCTCCCTCTCCCCTGAGACACAGCAACATTGAAATTAGGCCAATTAATAAGCTGCAATGGCCTTTAAGTGTTCAAATGAAAGAAAAAGAGTCACACATCTCTCCCTTTAAATCAAAAGCTAGACATAATCAAGCTGAATGAGGAAGGCATGTTGAAAGGCAACACAGACTGAAAGGTAGGCCTCCTGCACCAAACGGTTTGCCAAGTTGTGACTGAAAAGGAAAAGTTCTTGAAGGAAATTAAAAGTGTTACTCCAGCAAACACGTGAATAATAAGAAAGCGAAAGAGTCTTATTGCTGATATGATGAAAGTTTTAGTGGTCTACATAGTGGCCCTAACTCTCTTCAATTCTAGGAAGGCTGAGAAAAGTGGGGAAGCTGCAGAAGAAATGCTTGAAACTAGCAGAGGTCGGTTCATCAGGTTTAAGGAAAGAAGCCATCTCCGTAACATAAAAGTGGAAGGTGAAACATCAAGTGCTGATTGATATAAAAACTGCAGCAAGTTCTCCAGAAGATCTAAGACAATTAATGAAGGTGGCTACACTAAACAAGAGATTTTCAGTGGCAATGAAGTGGCCTTCTATTGGAAGAAGATGACATCTAGGATTTTCATAGCTAGAGAGAAGTCAGTGCTTGGCTTCAAAGCTTCAAAGGACAGGCTGACCGACTCTCTTGTTTTGTTAGAGGCTAACGCGGCTGGTGACTTAAGTTGAAGCCAATACTCATATCCTAGTCTGAAAATTCTAGGACCCTTAAAAATTAGCTAAATCTACTCTTCCTGTGCTCTAGAAATGGAACAACAAAGCCTGGATGACAACATATCTGTTTGCAACATGAGTTCCTGAATATTTTCAGCCCACTGTTCAGCCAAAAAGTTCCCTTTCAAAATATTACTTCTCATTGTTAATGCACCTGGTCATCCAAGAACTCTGGTGGAGATGCACGAGTTTAATGTTGTTTTCATTCCTGCTAACACAACATCCATCCTGTAGCCCATGGGTCAAGGAGTAGTTTCAACTTTCAAGTCTTATTTTTTTAAAATACATTTTGTAAGGCAATAGCTGCTGTAGATTCCTCTGATGGATCTGGGCAAAGTTAACTAAAAACCTTCTGGAAGGGGTACACCATTCTAGATGCCATTAAGAACATTTGTGACCTATGGGAAGAGGTCAAAATATCACCATGAACAGGAATTTGGAAGAAGTTAATTCCAACCAACAAGGATGACTTTGAGGGGTTCAAAATTCCAGTGGAGGAAGTACCTGCAGATGTGACGGAAACAGGAGGAGAACTAGAATCAGAAGTGGAACCTGAAGAGGGACTGAATTGCTACAATGTCATTATACAACTTTAATGGATGAAGAGCTTCCCCTTAGGAGTGAGGGAAGAAAATGGTTTCTTACATAGAATCTACGCCTGTGAAGATGCTGTGAAGATTGCTGAAATGACAACAACAAAAGAGTGAGAATATTAGTTGATAAAGGAGTGGGAAAATTTGTGAGGACCGACTCCAATTTTGAAAGAAGTCCTGTGGGCAAAATGCTTTCAAACAGTATCATATGCTACAGAGAAATTGTTCGTGAAAGGAAGAGTCAATCAATGCAGTGAACTTCATTGTTGCCTTATTGTAAGAAATTGTCACAGCCAGCCCAGCTGTCAGCAACCACCATCCTGACCAGTCGGCAGCCATCAACATTGAGGCCAAGACCCTCCACCAACAAAAAGATTACGACTCAGTGAAAGCTCAGATGATGGTTAGCATTCTTTAGCAATCAAGTATTTTGTAATTAAGGTATATACATTGCTTTTTAAAGACATGATGCTGTTACACATGCAATAGACTACCATATAGTGTAAACATAACTTATAAGCACTAGGAAACCAAAAAGTGTTTTGAACTGCTTTATTGTGATATTCACTTCATTGCACTGGTCTGGAACCGAACCTGCAGCATCTCCAAGATGTACCTGTATACACCAAGGGAATAATCATGGAACTAATGTAAACTGAAAATATGCAAAAACACAATTTCTGCAATCATTTATCTAATTTCTTATCCTATACACCTAGGTAGAATTATGATCTGAAAGTTGTAATAAAAACAATGTATTCTATCAGTATTGTTGACAAGAGTTAATTTGCCTTCTGTTAACAGGTTCTTTCATAAGTTAAAACTTAATCCCACACAATTTTATTTTCTTATATAAATCAGTCACCAGATCCTTGTAAACTAGTGCCAAGCAGAATCATAAATCAAAGAAGCAAAATTCTTATAACATGGAAAACATGAAAACCAATATTATACTCCAACATTTGTTGAAAGCACGTTTTCAAACGCATAAATCTTACTGAGACTTAAAATAATAAAAAAATTCCATCAGGATACAAGCAAGCCTGTGTTCTAATCAATGTACCTCACTTACTATATAATTTATATTACTATAATTATAAAGATTTAAAAATTTTTTTTTTCAACGTTTATTTATTTTTGGGACAGAGAGAGACAGAGCATGAACGGGGGAGGGGCAGAGAGAGAGGGAGACACAGAATCGGAAACAGGCTCCAGGCTCTGAGCCATCAGCCCAGAGCCCGACGCGGGGCTCGAACTCACGGACCGCGAGATCGTGACCTGGCTGAAGTCGGACGCTTAACCGACTGCGCCACCCAGGCGCCCCTACTATAATTATAAAGATTTTAAGTGGGATTCTTTCATTCTGTGACTACTTGAATTGAACACCATAGATGATATACAATTTAGTGGCATAGTCAAATTCAAAACACAAATTTCAAGTCTTCATGTTTAATGTAATTCCATGAAGACATACAAAAGAATAAAATGATAGCACACAGCTTACATCATTTAATGGTACCTGCTTCTGAAAAGCTATGTGAAGACAATTATAACGGATAGATTAAAAAAGAAAAACAATAAACAGGACAAGAAGGTTAATGTCACAGTCATACATATTAGAAAACAGGAAAAAAAAAAAAAAAAGAAACCCTAAATTTTCCAAAAGAGGAATTTGTTAAAGTAATGACGTACTATTTTGATGAAAACATTACGTAGCAACCGAAAATCAACAATTATATTGATGAAAAAGATTTATTGACATGAAAACACGTTTATAATATGTGGTTGAATGAGCAACATAAGTTGTAAAACAGTATACACCACAGGGATCTTCTCTACAGAACATGATAAATTTACTATTTATTGCAAAGTTTACTATATCTCTTCTCACCTAATGAACACAGGACGCAAAGCAGAAAAGTTGGGTTCCAACCTCAGCATATACCCGCCCATAAAATTTGCATTCTGTCAGTTACTGGGCTAAAAGGACAAAGTAAAGTGAGAAACTAGGAAATTGAAAACAAAGCTCCTTTCCATGAATCTTCTCAAGGCTAACAAGCAATTACCAGCCTCACAGCACCTGATACGCCAAACTTTAAACCTTAAACTTATAGCAATGACCAAAAACTTACACCAGCGACTTCAAAATTATACACTACCAAAAAATGAGACTATTTCTCACATGCTTGTGTGTGTGAGAGAGATGTACTCACACATGTGCACACGAACAAACGCGTGCACACCACATGCACACATAGGAAGGAAATCAGGAAGGAGGAAAGGATTCAGCAAATAGAAAGCTTACCTGAAAGAGTCTGGTAAAAATATCAAATTCAAAAACTGAAATGTAATCATTACAAGTTAAATCAATTGTTGATTTCAGAGCCATTGCTTCCAGGCCGGAGCTAATTTGATGAACCTCATGAAGGCACTGTCTGAATACTTTCCATGGCACAATAGTCCTGTGTAAGAAAAAAAAAAAAAAATGAGTAATTGAATCAAGTGTCATTTAAGACATACCTTCCACTGAAACAGAAGAGTTCAATCATAATGTTAATAGAATTAATTGCATTTGTACTAAAAGATAAATAGTTGACAAAAAAGACAAAGATATGTTCATAATTCAGAACATATGTAATAGGTTTTGCTAACTGGACTGTTTTCCATTTGCTAAGAATGTGACAAAAATCAAAATCAACTTCTCTCTCAAACAATCCTTGCCTATCAACATATTTCTAAAAATACGTCCAAAAGAAGGGATTAGGTCAAAGTCCTATGTGTCTTACCTCTTGTGTATACAAGATCATTTGACTTTGCATCAAGTTAATTTTTCCCCTCTATTTTCTTAAAATAACGGTAAGACTATGGGTTCATATAATAGTAGGAATTATGTACTCCTGGCACAAAAGAGTAATTTGCATCCACCATTTTGAGAAAGCTCAGGTGGAACGTCATGAAGACATGTTAGCCATTACCTCCTTGTATTCTGCAGATAAAAAGCACATGCTATTTAACCTTTCATATTAATACAAAGGAAAATGTTAATTTTTTTTAAAATTTTTTTTTTAACGTTTATTTATTTTTGAGACAGAAAGAGACAGAGCATGAACGGGGGAGGGGCAGAGAGAGAGGGAGACACAGAATCGGAAGCAGGCTCCAGGCTCTGAGCCATCAGCCCAGAGCCCGACGCGGGGCTCGAACCCACGGACCGTGAGATTGTGACCTGAGCCGAAGTCGGACGCTTAACCGACTGAGCCACCCAGGCGCCCCGAAAATGTTAATATTTTTAACCAACAACACTGGCTAGCATGTGGAAATTTATTTATTCATAACTTACTTTTCTTAAATATTATGCATCAAATTTTTTATTAAGTAATGCATTTGCGTACTTCAAAAACTTAGAAGAGCAAAAAATGGTATTCAGGGAAGTCTCCCAGTCTGTCCTCCACCTGACCAGTTTCTGACATTCACCTACTTCCTTCCCACCATGAAAATAAGTAACACTCATTTTTCATCCCTTAATTTTCCTCCTTTTGGAATGTTAAATGCCTATTCTTGAATAAGCGGAAGAAAGAAATCATTTGTGTTTCTTTAAAATTTTAAGCTGCAGTTTTCACAGTAGGACATCAGAAGAGCTATATACACCCTCTTTTAAGAATGTACATATTTAGGTATTAGGTTTTTCTTTACCATTATCTCTTAAGAAATAAAAGGCTCAGAATGGACTACATTGGCCCTTTCCTATACTAATTTTCCCAGTGAAGCATCACCATAAATGTACAACGTCATATTCACTCAATAATTATCCATTTCAGTGATTGTCAAACTTGAGCATTCATCAGGATCATGGAAGGGCTTGTTAAGACAGAAATTGCTGATCCGCAACCCATGATATTCTAATTCAGTATGCCTGAGGTGCAGCTGAAGAACTTACAGTTCTGACAAGTTCCCAAGTGATGCTGACACTGCTGGTCTGGGGATAACACTTTTTGAGAGTCACTGATCTATTGCTAAGGGAAGGCACTGTCGAGAAATACACCTATGAAAATAGAAGATACTATCTGTCCTTGAAGAACACGCATACAGGGTAGAAATAAGATGTGTAATGCTAAAAAACATAGGTGGGGAGGGGAGGCATATTTAAGGCAGTGCTGGAGGAGTTCCAGAGAAGGAGGGGTCTGTGGCAAGCTGAACAAATGAATGGAGGGACAGGCTTATGATACTATGCTGCATTTATAAGAAAGTTTAGGCTTGATAGACGATTAAAAGAAAGAAAAACATGAGGCTGACTACATCAAAAGGCTTTTCTCTATGTATGAAAAAAAAACAGGAAACCACAGAGAACCGAAGAGATACACCACATCAGACACCATTTAGAAGAAACACACGTCAAGCTCTGATTAAGGTTAACAAAATGCTGCTGTTTTCAGAAAACAAGGATAACTTTTGATAATGTTAGGAGGCCATTGATTTATGGCAAAGTGTAAAAATGAAATTGTGTCCAGTTACATTACAGTTACTGCTAAAGTAGTGCCTAAGAAGCACATTTGTCTTTTCCAAATTAAAGTTTCAAATATTCAACACATAAGAGGGACATGAACCCTCATATTCAAAATTTTTAAATATTAAACAAAGAACTACTGACTTAAGAATGGCATGTTTTAGTTTTGTATAGAAATGTTAAGAGAAACTTGTCTTGCATATAAAGTATAAAAAGGAAATCAATGGGCTTGATACCTTTAATACCTGCTACCATAAAAATATATATATCTCCATCCCAATATTTAAGGAGCATGCAGACCATAACTCCTTCCAATACTCAATGATTTCCCAGAGAAAATTATATAAAAAAAATGTATGAACTTCTAAAACTGTAGTCTGACATACTACTTTGGGACAGTAATTTACAAAGGAGCAAGCTACATTTCTGTGGCACTTGTGTAAATGACACTTGCTCACAGTTCACTTGTGATAAACCGAAGGTCCAAATATGCTTACATAGGGTAGTGACAGGGATTAAGAAGGGCATTATTTGGTTAACTAATTATATACAAAATTTGCAAACAGGTACCTTTCCTTTGATCAGCTGAATCAAACACCCACTATCGAAAATATCGGGGAGAAGAAGGGGTTCACAAGTGAAGAGCAGAAACAGCATGCAATGACTTCTTAAAAAAAAAATTGTTCTGAAACCGTGGCACTAAGGATCTAACCTTTCCAAAGAGGACGTCAAGTTGCTACCACCTTCTTTCCTGATGTGTATGGGGGGAGGGAAGAAGAAGAGGATGGCTTTTCACACCTTTAATTAAACTGCAGCAACAACACATAGTGGTTTCTACTCTCTTTCCCTAGAGATGAAGCAAGTCAGAGAAAATATTAATGACAAATTGTTTTACAAATATGTACAAACTTCATTGTGCTAACAGAAATCTGGGAATATGAAAAGAGGAAGAAAAAAAAACAAATAGAACATAAAAGCTTCATGCTCTCCCTAATCCAGAAATATTTTAATCTGTCCTTTTGCCACTTTCAATTATAAATCACTGTGATTACAAGTTAATTCAAACTTCAAAATCTATTGAAAAGCACAAGTAACTGTTAATCCACAAAGAATGGAATACAAGGCCAGTGGTCAGCCAGAAACTTATAATAATCATGATTTCAGGATTTTTTAGACTTGCAATAGGAGTAAGAATAAGAGCTGCCACTTACTGATGGTCTACTCTCTCTGCCAGTCATCACGCACTTTATGTCTATTACCAGAGTTTGTCATGATAACACTACAAGACAGATAATATATTTATCTTCATGATACAGTTGGGAAAACTGAGGCTTAAAGAGGTTGAGTAATTTGCCTAGGAAAGACTTTACATGTTCCAGGTACTGTGGCATGTTCAAACTACTTGTGAATAGACTATGTTGTGCCATTTGCAAAAGCTATAGAAAAAGATGAGGGTGCCTAGGAAATCTCATGGGATGAAGTTCCTTGAACCGCATCTTATTCACCTCGGTACAAGACAGACAATGTGTGCAACTAAAATTTGTGTAAATAAATTAAACTGTGTCTAGGGAAGGCAAGGGAGTGTTACATGGAGGAGGAGACCAGAAATTTGGGCTCCACTCCCTTTCTCCACTACACAGAAATCTTGAAGACAAAAGAGTTATAGTCTGTTCATATAGTATCAGGACAGATAAGAACTTAACATAGGCTACGTTACAATTTTGTTATTAGATAATAAGTCTTGGTCTATTTACCAAGAAACAAAAGAGTAATTATATTTTTTTAGACTTTAAAATAGAGTTAGTGGCCTTTCAGATAAAAACAGACACAGGGAAACAAAACTGCAAAGGTGTCAGTAGGTCAGCAACTGACAAGTCACTCAATCTTCCAGGCTTTCTCCTTCTCGGTAGAAGTTGAAAAGTGTATTAGATAATCTAACTTGACAATCTTGCAGTTTAAAATAAAACAGTAAAAGGAATGGAAGACAAAAAATGTTAGGAGATTATAACAAAAAAAAGGCAAAACATTTTCATGACACCACAAGTTCATAACAGGATATATCTTTTGTTTTTAATTCATATGAAAAAAATCCACATAAGGTGTGAATCTCAACAAACCTACAGTATTTGAAAAGTCATATACTTCTGGTGTGAATGAGAATTTATACAGCATTTCTAGAAGGCAATTTGGCAGCAAGTGTCAAAAGCCTATATTTTTTGAAAAATCTACTTCTGGGATTTCACCTAACAAGATTATGTAAAAAAAAAAAAAAAAAAAAAAAAAAAAAGTATACACACACATGTATATATCTATATGTATATATATTTATACACATAAATACACAGCAACACAAATATCTACCCATAAATCTCTTCAATACAGTGTTGTTCATAGTAGCAAAAAATTAAAATAATATGTTCAATAGTAATAATAGGAAATGTTAAAATCTTTGGATATAATATGTAACAGTAATTAACAGCTGTAAAAAAGAATATTGTCATGGAAGAGTGTCCATGGCATATTTAAATGGGAATTGCATTTTTGAAATTGTATGTCCTTTATGATCCAATGCTGAAAACTATCTAGAATGTTTGGAGATATCAATACCCATTTTAACTGATGATAACTGGATCATGGTAGGAGTATGAGTGATTATTTTATTTTTCTCTGTAAGCCATTAGAGCATATTAATAAATACGCTAAGAAATAAAATATATACTAAAATTAAAAAAAAAAACTTTTTTAACATTTATTTATTTTTGAGAGAGAGAGCACAAGCAAGGGAGGGGCAGAGAGAGGAGACACAGAATCCGAAGCAGGCTCCAGGCTCTGAGCAAGTGTTCAGCACAGAGCCTGACACGGGGATCGAACCCACAAACCATGAGATCATGACCTGAGCCGAAGTCAGTCACCCAACCAACTGAGCTACCCAGGCGCCCCAATATACTAAAACTTTTAAAGTACATTATGTAATCATACAGGAATCATTTAAAAACAAGAATTATAAAAGTATTTGTCTGAGACATGGTTTTATATGTGTAGTATATGTATACAAAAGAATTTGCAGATTAAAGAAGAAATAAGAGAATTCAACATGGTTGCTGAATATAAAACCAATATACAAAAATCAGCTGTATTTCTATAAATAAGCAATATATTGTTAGAAAATAAAACTTAAAAATACTTGACTTTTACAATAGCATCTGAAAATATTAAATAAGTAGAAATGAAGCTAAGAAAAGCTGAACAACACACAATCACAGAGGATATAACACTTTAACGGACTAGCAGATTCAATATTGTAAAGACATCAATAATTCTCAAATTGATGCTTGGATTTAATATAACCCTAGTCAAAAATTCTAGGAGACATTTCTGTAATAAGAAATAATAGGCCGATTCTAAACTTTACAGGCAAATGTCAAAAGCCAAGAATAATCAAGCCAATCTTCAATAGGAACAACACTGACAAACTTTTACTCTTTACATAATTAAGACAATGTGATATTAGCACAAGGATAAACAAATAGATGGAACAAAACAAAAATTTTAGAAAGAAATGCAATCATATTTAGACACTGGATATGTAACATCAACTAGGTTTATTCAATGTTTATTTATTTTTGGGACAGAGAGAGACAGAGCATGAACGGGGGAGGGGCAGAGAGAGAGGGAGACACAGAATCGGAAACAGGCTCCAGGCTCTGAGCCATCAGCCCAGAGCCTGACGCGGGGCTCGAACTCACGGACCGCGAGATCGTGACCTGGCTGAAGTTGGACGCTTAACCGACTGCGCCACCCAGGCGCCCCAACATCAACTAGATTTAAACAGCAGTGGGGAATGAATGACGTTTCAAGTAAATGCTGCTTGGTCAAATGGATATACATACAGAAGAAACTACCCTTACTTAACACCATATAAAAATTAATTTTAGACTATTGTTTTCTCTTTCATATTTAGGTATAAAATTAAAGTGTTTTTTTTAATTTTTTTAAGAAGAAATTAGAGAATATCCTCATTATTCTGGAGCAGGCCAAAATTTAAAAAGGGCCCAAAATGCTCAACGGATAAAGGAAAAGATAAATTATAACCTGTATTCATGAAAAGATATCACTAGCAAAGTGAAAAAGAAAGCCACATATTGGGAGACACTATTTACATACATATAAACAACAAAAGATTCACATCTAAGTATTAATAATAAGTACTAAAAAACTGAGCAAATGATTTTCATATACACAAAGAAATCCAAACGTTCAACAAAGATCTATTCAGCATCAGAGAAATGTACATCAAAAAGACAGTGATATTCCACTGGACCCCACCAGTATGGCTTATGAAGGAAAACAAAAAAGCAAAAAAAAAAAGACAAAGGATATTGAAGAGTTGGGGAAGATAATATGGAGCAACAGGAACCTTTAGGCACTGCTCATAGGTGATTCAGTTGGTAAGCCACTTTAGAATACTAAAAGCTACTAAAGCTAAAATTGTGCAGGAAGTAGGAGCCAGCAATTCCATTCCTAGATACACATTCAACAGAAAAGCATACACAGGTTTTTAAAAATACAAAAAGAAAAAGTTCATAATAGCACTACTGATAATAATCCGAAAGAGGAAGAACCTAACGTTCATTACCAACAGAATCAATAGGTAGGTTATAGTGCGGCTGTACAACGGAGCAAGAATGAAGAGTGTGTCACATGCAAGAACAGGGGTGAATTTCATAAACATAAAGAGTAAAAGAAGCCAGATTTTTTAAAAGAACATAATTGTATGATTTCAAATATGTAGGACTCAATGATGTTAGAAGTCAGAACACCATGAGCAAACAGTGACTATATGGAACTTGCTGAGGGTTTGGGGGTAAGAGGTGTTCTGAATTATAGATAATATGCTATTTATTTGGGTGGCATTTACATTGGTGTGTTCACTTCTTGAAAATTCTTCACCTTACACTTATGACTTATGTGCTTCCCTGTATGTATTATTAAACTTTATACAGCTTTAAACATTTTGACAATAAAAATCTAAGATGAAAAAGAGTGGGAAATGTGGGAACGGATGAAGTACCTGCTGAATAATAAACAAGGAAGTCAATGTTTATTTGTTGTTTGTTGGTTTTGTTGCTGTGGTGGTGGGGGTGGTGATGGTTGTAGTTGTTTAAAATTCATTCTAGCTCAAGGAGGTAAAATGTCATCTTGATTTTAAACAAAATGAAAATCTGTTCTATCCTTATTAACCCATTCCTGTTTTTAATTTCATCTGAATTTTGTCAGAAAATTCACTTCGACCAACAAAGATGTATTTAGGGTCAGTACCTTTAAATTGAATGCTTTGTTCTGAAGATAATGAAACATTCATAAGACCGTTTATATGTTTTGATTTTTATTATGGATGCAAAATATTAGGACTGTGGTTCCTCAATCTGTTGATACTTATATCTATAGTTATTTCCTACATCCAATATTTTTCTTTTTTTTTTTTTTTTTTAAATTTTTTTTTTCAACGTTTATTTATTTTTGGGACAGAGAGACAGAGCATGAACGGGGGAGGGGCAGAGAGAGAGGGAGACACAGAATCGGAAACAGGCTCCAGGCTCTGAGCCATCAGCCCAGAGCCTGACGCGGGGCTCGAACTCACGGACCGCGAGATCGTGACCTGGCTGAAGTCGGACGCTTAACCGACTGCGCCACCCAGGCGCCCCCATCCAATATTTGTCTATAATAACTTCTGTAATTTGTTAAAGAATATGAAAATAGATTGTTATCAGGCTATACTGTTCTTACTGTCCCATCACAATTGTTTCTCAAAACAAATGCTTTTGTTTGTTTTTGAAAAGCACATGTTTTCCAGCAACCCACACAAAGAACATATTAAAACTCTGGTCAAATAGTTGCCTCACAACTCATCATGGACAGGATGGTAACCATGGTTATCAAGGATATTCATAATTAGATCTAACCATTCCTGTGAAAATTCTTGACTCTCATACAGAAAGACACAGATGCTGGGTATTTGTGATTATTTTTGTCAAAAACGTTTGTAACATTTTGTCTATAGTATGGACATTCATTAATTCTCTGTAAAATGGACAAGTATCATTCTCATTTTCACATTCTGAAACTTACAAACACCTTTTATAAGATTGCAGAAACAAGGAAAATAGCTTCTTCAACATTATTCCTGATTTTCTCACTAACCTCACTCATATGATAAGTTTGAGGTTTTCTGACTTCTGGTCTCACAGCCTGACTTTTGAACATGATAAATTTCCTAGAGCCATGAAATTACTTTGTACATAATTCCATTTATTTTCTGACTTTGAAATAAAGTTTATTGGTGAAAAGGGACGGGAAGAGGAACTATAAATACAATCCATAAGAATATGTCAAAATTCCATATTTCATTTTCTACTTACTAGCCACTGACCATAGCAAAACAAAGATTCTGGTCTTAAAACAAAAGAGGATTTGTTCTTTTCTTTCTCATGCACAACCAACTGTGCTTCGCTATATTTTCTTTGAAAGGTCAGTGATACTTGGTAGGTTTGTAAAACACGTAAGATACAATAGCTCATGGATCACAGCAAAATACCTTTGATCTGCTGAGGTCAGATTAAACAAAATCAGGAAGTTGTAGATCCTAAAATTAGAAAGTCCTGCCACAGAAGGGCTTAAGTAAAGCTTTAAAGGATCTTCCTTTTAGCATTAAGAGTCCAGTCTGTCTTATAAACAACAAAGTCAGTAATGAAACAAAACTCTTCATAAGTCTCTCTTTGTAGGTCAAATAAATTAACAATCGATGGGCGAAATCTGATAGATATCTAAGTCAAACTGAGGTAAAAGAAATATAAAACTTCCAAACCTCTAAAATCCTCATTTAATAAACTGCATAAACACGTGGAACCTATTAAAGCTTTGGTTGTAAAGGAGACTTACAGATTTTTTTCTTTAATAGAAAATAAATCAGGTTATAAGCACCTTGTTACTACACCTAATGGAAACTTTTAAGTCTACCTTGTTTGATCTTTTAGTACTATTATCTGGTTCATCTCCCTTTTTCTTTAAATCTTATCTTCCTTTAGCGTCTATAATACCACACACTCTTCATGTTTTTTCCCTCTACTTTTCTGACCATTCCTCCTTAACTTAAATGTCCTCTGGATACTGCATTCATCAGAGTTCTTTAAGGATCTGTCCTCTTCATTCTCCCTGCACATTCTCCATGGTCTATATCACTTAGTTCAATGGCTTCACACAGCTTTCAGAGAATGTGAACTCAAATATCTAGGGACCAGACAGTTAACAGAAATAAGTAAAGAGATCCAGGTGAGGATTGCAATGAATTGAAGGAGAGCACATCTAACTTGGGCAAGCTGGCACCCAGGTATAGCCAAATGCTGCCTTGTCAGAATTCAGATCTAGTGGTGCCATCACTCCCAATTATTCAGTGAAACTCAATACAATATTTTTGTGGAAAATAAATCTTTAAAAGTTACCAACTAATTTTTTAATTAAACATTTCATAAGGCCAAGAAAAATATTCCACAGGCTGTCACTGTCAATTCTAAAATCTCTACCCCTATTCTATATTCTTCCCGTACCCTCAAGGTTGTATCTCCAACCTAATATATATCACATGGAGTTATTTAGGTGCCCCGAACTGAACTTGTCTGTTTGCCAAATCCCCTCTTCTTCCTACTTTTCCTCTCAGTGCAGGATACCCAGTTGTTCAAAGCAGAAATTGAGATATCACACTTGACTCATTTCTTTTACCTAATATATCTTAATAGTCAAGTATGGTTAATTTTATCTTTATGTCACTCTCAAAGTCATGTACTTTTTACTTATATATATGTACATTTATTTTGTGTACTGATTATATATTATTTTATATATTGATTTTATGTATATTATAATTTGTACCTGGTTTTCTACAATAGCCTCCTATCCGTCTCCTATTTCTAATTCTTCAGGTTCTAATGGGGGAAGGCAGTCAGACCTTAACATGATTATTTTTTAGATGGGAAGAAAATATTGAAATTCTACTTGTATTTTTATGTAGCTTTTAAATTCACATTATATGTCCTTTATTTGTATTACATATGAGAATACACATTATTTGTGTAAGAATATATGTATATATTCAGATCATAAATAATATGCTTAAAAGTATTTAATAATAAGTTAGTAATAAGGAATATAATCAAATGGGTTTGGAAGCCACTACTCAAATTCATTATACCTACTTCAGCAAGAGTCAGCCACCTAAAATCCAAGTGTGACCACTTTCCTATTTAAAACCCATCAGTGGTTCCCCATTGTTCTCAGGGCTCCAAAGAACAGAGTTTTAAAAATGCAACTTTGTATATGGAAAAAGAAATACAAAGGGGAAGAAATGAACAGAGCTTTCAAAACACAGTGCAAGAGGGGCGCCTGGGTGGCGCAGTCGGTTAAGCGTCCGACTTCAGCCAGGTCACGATCTCGCGGTCCGTGAGTTCGAGCCCCGCGTCAGGCTCTGGGCTGATGGCTCAGAGCCTGGAGCCTGTTTCCGATTCTGTGTCTCCCTCTCTCTCTGCCCCTCCCCCGTTCATGCTCTGTCTCTCTCTGTCCCAAAAATAAATAAACGTTGAAAAAAAAAATTAATTAAAAAAAAAAAAACACACTGCAAGAGAGAAATTAATAGTTACAAGTACTTTGGTCTTTGAGACAGGGTAATTCCCATGGTGGATCATAAACCACTATTTTTTATTTGGATTCCTTGTTCATCAAGGAATTTTCTAGATAGGATATGGCTCCACACATCAATTATCAATGGGGACACACATACCCTCATCTGCCTGACAGTGGCGTTAGTCACTGTAAATTAAAAAATAAAAATGTGGGTTATAGATCAGTTTATGAGCTCAACTGAATTGTGTCTACTCTGTAAACACACTCTTGGTTGTATGAAATCAGGTTTCAAGGCTGAATGCCAGAACCTAAATCATGTTGACTTTGCTAGGTAAAGGTAACTTAGTAAAGGATTCAGAGTGGAGAGAAGGAAAAAGTGTGTGTGTGGGGGAGGGGGGGGGGAGGAGGAAAAAAATGAAGGCATTTATGTAAACTTGAAATTATCTGTACCTTTGTTTTGAACTCCAGCAGACTGTAACAACTCAGTTCCAATCACAGCATTTTCTACCCAACAGACCGCTAGACTCCTTAGTAACAAATACCCAAATACCCAGTAACCCATTTGTTACTCCTTAGTAACAAATACCCAAAATACCAGCTCTTCCACGGCACCTGAGCGGTCCGCTCTAGTAAATAATTCAGTATTTGTGACATTCCTTAGGCACCTTTCTAATGGAACAGAACTGGTTTCAAGTATTTATCAATTCTGGATATACTATCGCCCCCAAATTGAATACATACTGCCTAAAGGTAGAAAACTACAATTTGGCATCTTATTTGCTTTTATGTATCTTGTTATAAGGAGTCAAACAAAATAGGCCTGTAATTTCATTTTCCTTATTAATATAAAGAGCCTTAGTTTTTTTTTCTTAAAGGTGACAACAGAAGTTGCCTAAATAATAGAAATATTAAATAGCATTCCTTGAGTTCTAGGTCAGTTTTTTATTTTTTTCTCTCTGTACAGTTAGTTACCTGGTGAAAGTCCTTAATTTCTCTTGTGTACCTCCTCCTTTAATTAAATATGACTAAGCTGCCTTTTCTTTGAGTAGAGGAAATGGCTGATCTAGCTATTATGCTAGAAAAACATGTATCTCACTCACTGGAAAGGTAAAGAAACTATCGTCCTTTGTTTCTTATTAAAAGTGAAAGGAAAATACAGGAAACCAAAGAAGGTCCATACCACTTCCCCAGGAAATCAAAGGTAGAGGCAATGAACTGAGCTTTAAATAGATCATTTTTCCCCCCATGGTAAGCAGGATAGTTTCTTATATTCTGTCCTATGCCAAATTTTAGAAAATGTATTATTTATTTTTGGTTTTCGCTTTTATGTTTCTAGGGACTGTGGAACACCCATCATACGAAGTTGAATATTAACTATATTATTTGCAGAATAATTAATATGATGGAGTCTTTAGGGAGATTGAAGGTTTAAATCGGTTAACTATTCCACATCACAGAGGGCTTACTATGTGCCAGACACTATTCTACATGCCTTATAGGTAGAGTTTAACTCTTTTAACCTTCACAACAACTCTGGATAGGAGGTATTATTGTCATTATTATCAACATTTTATAGATGAAGAAACTGATGCATGGAGAAAGCAAGTAGCTTGCCCAAAGTCACAAAGCTGGTAAATGTTACGGTCACAGCCTGAGCACACCCCACCTACACACGCACCCGTAAGCACACTGCCTCCCAACCAATTAAGTGAGCAAACTCTGTGTCTCTGTCTTTATCTCACGTATGCAGACGCTCACACACATCCCTTTACTCCTCAACTCATTTAAATTAAATAAATGACAGTTCCTACAAGTCTAAATATGAGACATTGTGCTTAGCTACTTCAGGAAATACAAAGATGAGTAATAAGCCTGATTTCATGGAGCTTATACTCTAATGGGAAGTAAAATAACTAGGCAGATGACATTAAAGCAACAAAAATAATAAGTACAAAGCATAAGCAAGAGTAGAGGAGTTTAAGGAAGAGGTCTAGTAATAACAATAGGGATAGAATCATAAGCGAGGCACACTTTGAGGGATTAATGAGAACATTTATGCCAGAGATTATAAACACCTTCAAAGGGAGGAGCAATATGGGCACAGACATAGAAACCTGTAATTGCTGATGTGTCAGGAAAGAGCCAAAATGTCCCACCTGACAGAAGAAAAGTACAGAAGTAAAAAAGAAATGTTAGAAAAATACATCATGAATTAATCCAGCAATTACTGTCTGTTATGTATACCTAAAGGACACATTCAATACATTTAAAGGATAATAGTTAAAGACTATAGTAAAAATGAAGTTAGCATATGTGAAAGAACTAGACACAGAGTCTGACATATAATAATTCTACTAACGTATCTGGATGAAATTTTGTGGATAAAATGTCAACAGGGAACGTCATAGTCACACAGAAAAGACCCACACAGTAAACGTACATTCAATAACACAAACAGGTCTACAACACAATAGGGACACAAAGCATGGAATTATTGAAGTTGAACATACGGAGGAATGTATATTAGTGAGAACACCCCAGAAAAGGAGACTTCTGACCTAGACCTGAAAAATTCTGGGATGGTAAAAAAGAAAGAAGAGGCAAAAGAAGCTTCCAGGGAATTGAACTGTAGGAACTGAGGATTAAAAAAAGAAAAAAAAATCAATTTGTAGATAATAAAGTCATTGAATATTTTGAGCAGAGAGTAAACATCATTCATCCATTCACCTATCCATCCAACTATCCATATAGTCTGCTGACATTTATTAGTGCCTGCACATTCCAGGAGGTGTGCCAGGTTCTGAGAAACCAAAACCAGGAAGGCAGGTCCTTGCTTTCAAGAAACCTTTCTAGTCTATTAGGAAGGGTGATCGTGTCAGCAGTTCACTGCAGTCTAATATAACAGATATGAGCAAAGGCGCCTGGAACAAAGAGTATGGATATCCACCTTAGAGTAGGGGAGCTTCCAAAGTGGCATGGCTGACTGGCTTTCCAAGCAGTGGATGCCATCTAGGAAAACAAAAACACATTGGGAAATAAAGTGTTGTGTAGTTAGGTTCTTTCTTTGAGAATGAGCAGAGTACAAAGAGATGAAGCCAGAAAAACACAGTTCCTAAAGCTGGTCATGTTAATGGGATTTGAGATTTTAAACTAGAAGCAGTAACAATTCATGGAAGCATTTCAGACAAAGAGACAGAGAGAGGGAATGATTAGTTCTGTTTTTTTGTTTTTGTTTTTTGTTTTTTTTGAAAGAGCTCACTAGTCTAAGAACAACAGGATAGGTTGTTACTGAAGATAGGAAGACCAGTCAGAAAGTTGTTGCCATAATTTAGGGAAGGGTTTGAACTTGAAATTGAAGAACAGAACTTGAAGTAAGAATGGAGAGAAGA
Organism: Leopardus geoffroyi; assembly: GCF_018350155.1. Taxonomy (NCBI): domain Eukaryota; kingdom Metazoa; phylum Chordata; class Mammalia; order Carnivora; family Felidae; genus Leopardus; species Leopardus geoffroyi. Next base: position 53,037,250 of record NC_059333.1, read on the forward strand.
TGATGTATAAAAAGACTCAGGTTTAGAATCCATGATTCTTACTGAATTACAATTTTGTTGGAAATGCAAGTCCAGATCTCCCCAGTATGAAGTAGTACTTAGCACCATTAGCCCCAAAATTGCTACCTGACGTGCTTAGAAAAATGTCACCCAGAGTCTAATCACATCAATGGATTTCTGTTGGTCTAAACAGTGGGTAACCCATTTTTTCAGGCTCATGCTTAAAGCTTCTGGACTCTAAACTACTACTCCAGAGTAGTTGCAGAACACTCCAGAGTGCCAAGATTCAGTTTGGTACTGATCTTATTTTGCAGTATTTACCTAGACACATTTCTTCAATAGTGTCACTTCTCTTTTCCCATGTATTTCTACTATCCCCTGGTCAGCAGATTAAGAAAGCAAAAGCAGGACTCAACTATCAAAACATTCGATGAATTTGCATAACCACCTAACAAATGCAGACCTTCCAGACTAATTTACCTGACACATGAGTATTATTGATTTCCTTGGGACTCCAGTCAGGCACAGTCTCTTGGCAGCTGGGCTTGAGTCCTGAGAAGAGAGGTGGGTCCTGCCATGACTTCAAAAAGGTTGAGAAGCACAGAAAGGAAGTATTTGGCATGTAACACCTAAAATTTTTGTCTACTGGGATACCAACTCAACATAGAGAAATCTGCCCCATATCTATACACTAATATTGAAGTAGCAGAAGGAGAAATCAAGAGAACAATCCCATTATTATTTGCACTAAAAAGAGTAAAATACCTAGATATAAACTTAACCAAGGAAGTGAAAGACCTTAACTCTGAAAACTGTAAAACACTGGTGAAGAAATTGAAGATGACACAAAGAAATGGAAAGACCTCCCATGCTCATGGATTGGGAGGACAGATATTGTTAAAATGTCCATACTACCCAAAGCAACCTATGGATTTAATGTAATCTGTATCAACATACCAACAGCATTTTTCACAGAACTAAACCAAATAATCCTTGAATTTGTATGGAACCACAAAAGACCCTGAAACAGCCAAAACAATCTTGAGAAAGGAGAAGAAAACTTGAGGTATCTCCATCTCAGATTTCAAGATACACTACAAAACTGCAGTTTTGTAATCAAACACTACTGTATGGGCACAAAAATAAGACACACAGATCAATGGAACAGAACAGGGAGCCCAGAAATAAACCAATGATTATACGGTCAATTAATCTTCAACAAAGAGGGAAGAATACGGCAATGGGAAAAAGAGTCTCTTCAACAAGTGGTGCTGGGAAAACTAGACAGCTACATGCAAAAGAATGAAACTGGACCACTTACTTACACCATAAACAAAAATAAACTCAAAATGGATTAAAGACATAAATGTGAGACTTGAAACCATAAAAATCCTAGAAGAGAACACAGGAAGCAATTTCTCTGACATCGGTTGTAGCAACATTTTCCTACATATGTTTCCTGAGGCAAGGGAAACAAAATCAAAATAAACTAATTGGACTACATCAAACTTAAAAGCTTTAGGGGCACCTGGCTGGTTCAGTCGGTAGAGCACACAACTCTTGATCTTGGGGGCACGAGTTCAAGCCCCATGTTGGGCATAGAGCTTACTTGAAGAAAGAAAATGAAACAAAACAAAAACTTCTGCACAGCAAAGGAAACAAAAGGACAACCTACTGAATGAGAGAATTTATTTGTAAATGACATATCCAATAAGGGGTTAGTATCCAAAATATATAAAGAACTTACACAACTCAACACCAAAGAAAGTAAATAATAAAATTAAAAAATGGACAGAAAATATGAATAGACATTTGTCTAGAAAAGACAACCAGATCTGGGGCATCTGGGTGGCTCAGTTAGTTGGGCGTCCAACTTCAGCTCAGGTCATGATCTCGCGGTCCATGAGTTCGAGCCCCGTGTGGGGCTCTGTGCTGACAGCTTAGAGCCTGGAGCCTGCTTCAGATTCTGTGTCTCCCCCCACTCTGCCCCTCCCCTGCTCATGCTCTGTCTCTCTCTGTCTCAAAAATAAATAAAAACATTAAAAAAAAAAAAGAAAAGACAACCAGATGGCTAACAGACACATGAAAAGCTGCTCAACATCACTAATCATCAAGGAAATGCAAATCAAAACCACAATGAGCTATCACCTCAAATATGTTAGAATGGCTAAAATCAAAAACACAAGAAAAAAGTATTGGTGAGGATGTGGAGGAAAAAAAAGAACCCTCTTGCACTGTTGGCAGGAATGTCAACTGCTGCAGCCACTGTGGAAACCAGTATGGAAGTTCCTCAAAATTTAAAATTAGTGGGGCACCTGGGTGGCTCAGCTGGTTAAGTGTCTGACTGCAACTCAGGTCATGATCTCATGGTTTGTGAGTTCGAGCCCCACATTGGGCTCTCCGCTCTCAGCACAGAGTATGCTTCAGATCCTCTGAATCCTTCTCTCTCTGCCCCTCCCCCACTGGCACACTCACGTACATCCTCTCTCTCAAAAATAAATAAACATTAAAAAAATTAGAATTACCATATGATTCAGTAATTCCCCTACTGGGTATTGACCTGCAGAATATGAAAACACTAATTTCAAAAGATTCATGCACCCCTATGTCATTGCAGCATTTATTTACAATAGCCCAAATATGGAAGCAGCCCAACGGTCCATAGATAGGTGATTGGATAAAGAAGAGGTGGTATATATGTACAATGGAATATTACTCAGCCATAAAAAAGAACAAAACCTTGCCATTTGCGACAACATAGATAGATCTAGAGGTTTAATGTTACATGAAATAAGTCAGTTAGAGAAAGACAAATACCATATGATTTTACTTGTATGTGGAGTTTAAGGAACAAAGAAAAAGAGACAAACAAAAAACTCTTAAATAGAGAAAAAACTGGTAATTACCAAAGAGAAGGTGGGTGGTGGATTAAGTGAAATAGGTGATGGGGATTAAGAGTATGTTTATCATGATGAGAACTGAGTAATGCATGGAAATGTTGAGTCACTACGTTGTACACTTGAAACTAACATAACACTGTATGTTAATTACACTGGAATTAAAATTAAAAAATAATAATAAAATAAAAAATCTTGTCTGCTTCCTGTTTTTATGAGATCTGAATACCAAAATTGCCTTTGGGAGTTTTACAAAATCTCTTGAAAAATAGCTTTGTCCCAATTTTAGTCCGAGCATAATCTTTTTCTCTCTGACCATTCCTTTGAAAAAAAAAAAAAAAATACAATACTCCTTAAGCTTAAAAACTACTTTATAAAAATCATAAGCTATTTGGCTGTTTTTAGAACTAACTCCTCAATGCTTCTGCTTTTAGAAACAATACTAGTCTCAAGTTTAAAGGTACTGGTTAGATCAAATGAAAGCATTCTCACATGGCCTCAATGTGTAGCGAGATAAATGACAGAAATGCTTCCGTATGAGAACTAAGTTATGTGAAAATATAAACTAGTATTAGAGCATAAGGAAGATAAAAGAATTCAACCTTTTGAAAGGCTACATCATTCATTCATTTGCTTGCTCATTCAATAAAATACTGTGAAATAAGGTGAAAACCCACAGAGAATATAAAGATGGTTTCTCCAATGATCTAATAAAAGAATCATTAATTTTGATGACTATGGAAATATGTCTGAGTTCCAGAAGGAGCTTTAAATTTGGCTCTCATCCCAAAAGTACAATATTAAAGAAAAATGGAACAGCTTTCTCAAGGAAGTGAAGACAGAAGAAAAAGGTATAAAGGTTTGGGAGGTAAGGACGGTATTTAATCAGTATTTCAAGAATCCCCCACTTGATTTAATAGTGCTTTCACTCATGTAGCAGTTGGAAGAAATTTCAGCCCCTTGATGTCTATGGTTATAAATAAAGGGAAATAAAGAGGTCTCAAATGCATAATTCTCTGTGGCTCGAAGTGCCAGCAAAACAAAGTCTGCTCTTTAAAAAAAACGTGTGAGCAATCTTTCCATTTTCTACTGACCTTTTGACAAGCAAACAATTTCATAACTCACCAGAATTTTCAGTTTTCAAAAAGAAATACCACAAACATTTTGTCCTGTAAGTTTTCTTAAAATTTTAAGATAAAGTATATTTTGAAGGTTACCAACTGTTTGCATTAGGCTCAAAGTATTAATACATGAGCTGTGACTTCAAGAAATCCTCTTGGTTCTTACGCCCAGAATTGGGCAATGCCTTTCTGCTTTCTACAGTCCACAAATATTTAATTAGCATACTTTTGGCTGTTATTCTAATTTAGATGAGGATGAACCTTTCCTTTTAATTTCTCATTTGTGAATGCATATAGAAGCATTATAAATAGCTAGATTTCTGGAACACAAAATGTCCATGTTAGTGGCAAAAACCGTATTTCCCCCTTTAGTGCCAAAAAATCATTCAGAATATATTTTATTTAAGAAATAGGAAAAGGGCTTTAATAATTCCAAAGTCAAAAGTTAAGAAGCTAAGCACTTAGCACTTAGATAAGCAGAGTACTTCATAGAGAAAAAAAAAAAAAAAAAAAAAGGGAAACCCACTGTTACAGTTAATTTACCAGTGTCAAAAGATGAAGACCATCAAAAGTATATACCAACATTTTATAGGTCTCATTTCACCAGTGAATGTATAAATATAGACATTTAAAAAGGGGATAAAAACAATAATCTATGTGTAAGTGATCACTGCTCTCCTTTAATACTCAGCCAGGATTCTGCCTACATTCAAGGACATTCTGAGGGTGCTCACCAAAGTTTGTGTCTGGGGAGGAAGTATCTAAAGGAAATCATCTTTATCTAGCTACTTCGTGATAACACTTCTATAGCTTGTTTACACAAGATCCTCATTTCTGTATCTTGTTTACACAACTCAAACTCTGTGCAATGATACAAAGAAAACCTGAAGTGGGGTGCTAAAGTATTCTCTTTCAGCTGAATATCAGTTCTCAACCAAGCTTACATACCACCTCCTCTAAGAAGCAGTCCCTGATTCATTCAATCATGAAGCAATTGTTACCCTCTCTGAATTGTCAGAAAAACTTATTTATGCCATTTTTAAAGTCTCTATCCCTTTCTGCCTCTTATTTTGTATACGTGTCCTAGGTGTGTACTAAGTTATAAAAAAGATACGAGCTTCTGAGAGATTCCATCTTCTATACCTCTTAGAGGTATACTTCTTAGAGGTAAACTATTTAACTCAATGAATGCTCATCAAATAAATAATAGTATGACTGCTATTTGCTTTATAGTAATATAAAACTATTTAGTAACTAAGGCATACTTTTGGTGGCTAAACAGAAAAATTAGCAATCAAAACATTTATCAAATATGCTCAAGTACAGTCTCAAAATATTCAAGTAAAATCTATACCATATGGAACTAGAGGTAAGACGAGGTCATTCTTCAAAAATGGATGCAGATGATAATAATGATTTGTACTTACTTGTCTCCAAAAAACTTTCTCCAGAACTCAGCAGCGTCTGCTTTCGTGATACGAAAGTTATCTCCCTGGAATTGCCCGTTAGGAAAGATTGCTTTAATTTCTGCCAGCATGTGACTGAAGATAAGGGACAGTTTGGTGAGATTTCGTCTGTAGACATAGAGGGGGAAAATGAAAAAAAATATATATATAGGCACACGTTAAGTTTTAATGGGAATACATATTATGAAAAATAAAATTATGAATAGTATTAACATAGGTCTTAGTGGCTGATCATGAACCTCAACTGAATAATGCATCTAAAATCAACGTTCATATAAACTATACATTTAAATTCCTAAGAGGCTTTCATTTTATATTTATCCATGTATTCATTTAACATAAACAAGAACAAGATAAATTACATGATTTCAATGAGCTCACAGCTTAATGGGAGAGGTAAAAAAAATCATAATCAAATATAAATGCTGAACACAAAAGTCAGAGTGACTAGTTCTACATGAGGAAGCAAGGAAAGATTTATCATCAGAGGAGGATCTAGGGAAAATTAAGTAGTTTGATGGATGAAAGACTTGGAGTGAAAGAGAGGAAGGGAAGGGAAGGAGAAGGTATCAGGGTATTAGCAACAGCTTCTATACAAAAGTATAGAGGGATGGAATAGAACTATTTATGTCATTTCCAGGTTTAGCATGGCTAGAGAAGAGCAGAAAAAGATGGAAGAAAATGGCATGACACAGGATGAGAAAGTTTGGTGAGGACGTGAAATAAAGAGGCATCTGGAACAATGACCAAACTTTTTGTCAAATACGCTTCTACTCCCACTAAGAAATGAGAGTTTCTGATGATGGGCTCCAGATATGCTCATATTTCAGAAGCTCCTTGAGCAATTCTACTGTACTCCCCTTGTGAGGAGCTACTGATAGAAGGAACAGGGAACCAAAATGGATTAAAAAGACGGAGCACATGATTAAATCTGTTTTAGGAAGAAAAGTTATGGTACACGGCACCCAGGTGGCTTAGTAGGTTAAGCGTCTGACGCTTGATTTTGGTTCAGGTCATGATCTCCCAGTTTGTGAGTTCGAGCCCCACACCGGGCTCTGTGCTTACAGCACAGAGCCTACTTGGGATTCTCTCCCTCTCTCTCTGTCCCCCTCCCCCCCCCCAACTTGTGCTCTCGCTTTCTCTAAATAAATAAATAAACATTAAAAAAAAAAGACAGAAAAAGTTATGGTAGTATGAAAAAAGTGGTTTAGAATGTTGGGAAAAGCAGGTGTTATCTTCACTGTAATTACCATGGTAAGTTCTGGGGATTCTCACAGGGTTTAAAACATGATTCATACTTCAGAATACTATCACCTGCACTCCTTCCTGCCACTTCGTAAGAACTTTATAGCATTATTGTTAATCAGCCCAAAACTGCTGGAGTTAACCAGTAAAGAAGCAATTGAAACACAAAACACTAAAGAGCTTTTTTTCAATTTTGAACTGACCATGCTTCTTTATATTTCTGTTTACTCAGAATCACCAGAACTCAGTAGATACATATATATAATATCTTTCCATTTTGAAGCTTCAGCTGCTTTTGTGTGTGTGGTGAGGGGTCAAGGGTGAGGAGAAGGGGGAGGCAATTGCTTTAGGACTAAACATAGAGGATAATTAACAGAAAAAGCCATCACATTTGCAATGCATTTAAAACTATACAATATTTCAATAAGCCTATGACACTAAGAGAGATGGTTCTTTGCCCCATTTTCATTCATGTATTTGTGTTTAATGACTCTCAAATAACAAGCAAAAACATGTTAGGTACCAAAGACATTACACAATATGCACCTGTCAATAATGTCAATGAGTATCACTCTTTCTAAAACACTTAGAAAAGGAACCTATAACTTCCCATGTAAGATGAATACAGAATAAAGGAAGGTACTCATGATAAAAAGCGGGAAAAATAGGAATGAAAGGAAAACCATAGTATAAAGTACTCTATACCTCAATGAATTCATCTCTACTGGAAAACCAAAACTGTCCCAATTTCCATAATGTTTATAATCTATGAGAAGACTTATGACAAAGAGAAATCAGAAATTTAGGCCATATTTTAATGCTTAGCAACAGTAAACAATCTGCAAAGTCATTACGGTTATACATAATATTCCATTATTTTCTTTCTTAGATTCAGCCACACTTCCACACAATTCAGCCTAACCCAAATGTGAAAGTTCTTTAGTCAACTTTGATCTTATCATTTATGTCAATACATCCTCATTTAGTATGTATGGTAGATACAAGAAATTCAGTTGTAGGAAATGAAAACGGAACTATAGAACTAGATCAAAGGGAAGAATTGTGGCCAGTACAAGCTGCAACTGACTTTTGAAATTTGAGTTGAAGGAAGAACATAAAGTCATTTTAGAAAATCTGCAACAAATTTACTTATGTAATTAGGCAAAAGGGTTAATTTTCCACCAAACTTCCAATTGATAGATACAGGGGAAAAAAAAGAAAACATCAATATGGCTATAATTAGGGTAAACCAGCTGTTCCTTATGTCTGAATTGGTTGCTCTCCATCCACTTATGCCTTTGTTCTTTAATCATATCCAAATGTTTTTCATTTTTATTTGTTAGATCTAAAGTCTGAAGCACAATGCCAGTGATTACCCATCTCAGCTATGTGATCAACTACACTTTAAAGCAGAACTACTAACATTTTATCTTTATAATTTACAGTCTAGAAGCTGTAGTAATCACTAGTACCTATATAAATTAAATAATCAGTTTTAAATTATCAAATGTAGGTAAGAGTTCAACTTTCTTAATTCCTGCAAGTGGATCACCACATTTTTTTTTTACATTTTGCATAAACTAAGGCAGTGGAAAAAGATATAGTTTTGCCTTTAGTCTTTAAAGAAACTTAAATTCAAGTTGTTAAAAATATGTGAATGCAACAGTGTTGTATTACCTTAATTTTCACAGATGAGAATATATATTTGTATTTATTTTATATCTAGTTTTTAAATACATGTACCTACCATACACATGTAAATGATCACCTTGGAAATGCATTATTTAAAAGATCAGTTTTTAGAAGTTGTAATTCACAACAAGATATGAACTGACATCTAACTGTACTATCCAATGTCATTTAAATTTATTATCACAGCATATGGTTTTTGTCTTTTAAATAACGGTGGGGCTTTGTTGTTGTTTAATAGTATTTTGCTATACATTACGTGCTTTAATTCCCCTTCTCACTTTTTTTAAAATAACTTCCAATTTTGAAAACAAAATCCAAGAATGTAATTATCTCTAACCATTTAGCCACAGGAGGAAGAAAGGCAACAACAATACATTTTCTTTCTAGATGAAATGTTTTTTCCTTATTATGAAAATTTTCCATACTTGGCCAATTTTCCCTAGGCCCACTGATTGCTGCTCATCATAACACCAAAATGATGATTGGTTAATAAAGGATTTGATTATTACTAATTAAGAATGTATTTCTATCATCAAAACTCCCCTACCCCAAAACATCTAAAAAAGTAAAAAAGTTCGTCCACAAAGACTCAATAACCTTGTAAACGTAACTTTAATTTTACAAAGAATTCTGCAACACTTTCACATCAGAGATATTTTGACTAATTACTACCTCTCCCATTAATCAGCACAAGCTATGCCATTTTTAACACTGGTTTTGTGTGAAATTTCGTTTATTAAGAAATAAGCTTCAGGGGCGCCTGGGTGGCGCAGTCGGTTAAGCGTCCGACTTCAGCCAGGTCACGATCTCGCGGTCCGTGAGTTGGAGCCCCGCGTCGGGCTCTGGGCTGATGGCTCAGAGCCTGGAGCCTGTTTCCGATTCTGTGTCTCCCTCTCTCTCTGCCCCCCCCCCCGTTCATGCTCTGTCTCTCTCTGTCCCAAAAATAAATAAAAACGTTGAAAAAAAAATAAAAAATAAAAAAAATTAAAAAAAATAAATAAGCTCCAGAAAAGAAATATCTTGAAATACCAAGTGATCAAAAGGTAGCTTCCAGATGGCAATACTGGGTAAACCAGGAAAGATGCTGATATTAGAGGAAACTTGAAGAAGAGGAAGGAAGGGTGGATGAGAAGGAAAGCTAGCTGCATTATTTTAAAAAGGATGCATCAGCAGTGTCAATATTGCCCATGCAGCAAGGTACCTCTTTTTATCCTGGATTCAGCCACCTAATATTGTATTTCTTCAAAACAGTATGAATCAATTTCTCCAAAAGTCAGATTACATTACTGCACAGAATGTGAGGTTGAACCAGAGGGAATTAGCATGACTTCTGGAATGATGGAGTTTCCCTGTTTAGAAGTAAGTCTCAGTAGCCGAAAGTGGCTACAGCCAACATCCTAAGAGACTGGAGGCACATGATGATGAGGGATAATACAATCCTACCCTTAATAAACACAGCACATCGTAAGGGAAAAAGAGACATGAACAGATTATTATGATGCAATACGGTGGGGTCAACACACCAAACACATAGCCGTCTTGACATGATATATTAAATTTGAAAAATGCATAAAAAATATATCAGGATTCGATTAGTAGCCTCCACTAAATGTGAGAGAGACACAAAGAATGTGATCTAATCAGACTGCATATAGTCCTTGCATTTTTTTCAAGAAACATCTGTGTCATAAATCAAGGAAAAAATAAAAAGCTTTAAATGCTGAATTAGTGAAAAACTTCATATGACACTTTATATTAGTGAGGTCCAAAGTTTGTGGGCATGTACTACCTTTGGTAGAAGAAAACAGGGGACCATTTTTTATCTAAAAACTATTAATTCAATTCTCACATTTAAAAAGTAGAACATGCTCTTCTTAATCTTTACAAGGTGAAACAAATTCAACATGAAAAGAAAGGCAGGACATAAAGAATATAAACAGTAGCACTTAAAATGAGACTCACGTCCAGTTAAAGAGCAATTTCCATTCACTGTATTTCTAATGTAGGGCCCTCCAAGATGGGTTTAGAGAGTTATTTCACACTGTTTTTGACCTTGCGAACATTTAGATTCCTAAGAAAGTGAAGAGACTAGGCTGATGTAAGCCTTGCCTTTCATTTCTCCCTCGTGGGAACACACTATTATTAAGATGGATCCTGAGAGCCTTAAATTAAACTGGATCTTACCCATTCCCTGCCCAAATGCTTTAAAGTTTCCAATATTTCCAAGGGAGTGTGAGGCAGAGCTTCCAAGTCCAAATACCAACAAACACTCAGAGTCCACCCCAAGTCATGAGAGGAGTAAAGAGTGTGAGCAGAAACTAACCTGAGTTGCAGGGGAAAGGATAATTTTTCAAGCTTCCCCATGTTACTTCTTAGAAACTGAACTGCTCGCTTAAAAAGGAATTTAGCAAACAATGTCAGTCCCAAAACTGCACTAAGTTGGTTAACAAAGGAAAGACTTTTTCCTTTGCTAAAGAATGTATCACCTACCACTAACATGGCTGGGAAGGCCAAGCCCTACCTTGTGGCTGGGGAAGATGAACGCCGGGCATCCTTTGATCTCAATGTGGCATATACTCCTGAATGTGTTGCCTGCAAAGGTCTATTAAGAAGAGCAAGACGCCATCTCTCAAATTAAGGATGTTGCTCTCACAGTAAATAGATTTCCTTTCCAAAACAGTTTTAAATGGACAATTTACAAATGCCTTACTTAAGCCTAACTCAAGCATGAAATATGCCTATTATGTTCAAATATAATATACTTTGACAAATTCCCAGGTGATATTCAAAAGATATTCTGCTTCATCTGTCAACTATTCTATATTAAGGAGTGTGGCCCTGAAATGGACAGTACTAGGTTTATATCTGTCCTCTTGAACAAGTCACTGAACCAGCCTGCATCAGTTTCCTCACCCCCAAAATTTTAAATAAAAATGCTTGTCCCACTGAGTTGTCACGAGTAAATAAGGCATGTAGTAAGAGCCTAACATATCAAATTTTTAAAACAATAATTAAGAGTTATTATTAGTTCTACCCACCACCTCTGTTTAAAAGTGTAAGTATCTATCATTAGTCTTTCTTTCTTCTTCCATATATTATTGTTCATTAAATTGAGGGCCAACTTTAAGGCAAAAATCATCATTCTCACTTTATCAAGATCAACAGTTGTCAATGGTAGCCCTTTACACTTCCACGGCAAGCAATAGACAAGAACTGGGTTCATCCATTCAGTCATTTATTCCACAAATCTTGAGTATCTATATATACTAGGTTTGGTTTAGGTACTGATAATGCAAGGATGATGGCACAATCCTACTCTTCATAAATTTAGGGGGCTTAGACATCTCCAATGGCACAGGACAATGCGGTGGGAATAATGCTGTGAAAGAACCAGAACAAAGGTGGTAATCAGTGAGGGAGGCAGAGGAGTTTACAACTTCTGGGGTGACGCAGAACTGACCAGAATGTAGCCCTGCAATGGGTAGGTACAGTAAGGCCGATGGGACTTCACCTAGGAATTAGATAACTCCAAGGTTGAATGGGATCATTTGTGTCGATTTTGAAATTTCTTATGATTATGACAGTTTACATAAAGATAATAACTACAATAAACCTTATCTCAATATATTCAAAAAGGCTTCCAAAATAATTGCTTTAATGTCAGTTATTTTAACTTTGTGGCAATGCCAAAGTGGGATTAACAACATCTCTTCGAGGATTTCAAGTTTTATGTGGAAAATTTATGATGAGAACATACTTCAGTATGATATCACTAGTACTTTCAACTGGTTTAAAGGCTTAACAATATCCACTTCAATAAAGAAAACTCTTTACTATTGGACGTGTTTTGATTAAACCTAGTCTTTAACAAGTATCCTTTTGTAAAAGAAATCTTAAAATGTAGACCAGTCTATCACTTGAGAGAGAAAAGAAAAAATCTATTCCTACATCCTTTTTTATTTAAGATAAAATACAATGAAAGTTCTGTGAACTAAGTGAAGTCATCATCACTGTGAGATTCATATAGAAGCAACAAGAACACAGAACTTTGTTTTCTTTGTTAGGTTCTTTTTCAAAAGAAACACTAGAAGTTCAAACTATACTTTGATGACCCGGCGTAATGTGATAAAAGACAAGTCTCATCAACAAACAAAGTGAACTCTGAAGCAACACTTTTTCTTTTTTTTTTTTTTTAATCTAGATTTATTTTTTTGTTCTTTGCAATTCCTTGTAAACTACCATAAAAAAATTACAGTGAAGTAGTAATCTGAATTACTCAATTAGAAGTATTGTTTCCAATGGAAAATTCTTAATTATCTTTCACTTGTTACACTCCCTACCCCACAATTTTTATTTTTCATCACATTTGACACTTCAAAGGTGGTTTTTGTTTTGGTTTTACTTAATAAAATATGGTTTAAATTTTTTCCTAAAATATTTCCTTCAAGGATTTCTGCCATCTGTGGGACAAAGCTACCTTTCCTCCATTTCTTTTTTTGGTTTTATTCATTTTGAGACAGAGAGCATGCACGAGTGGGGGAGGGGCAGAGACAGAGGGAGGGAGAGAATCCCAAGCAGGCTCCACGCTGTCAGCTTAGAGCCTGATGTGGTGCTCGAACTCACGAACTGTGAGAGCATGACCTGAGGTGAAACCAGGAGTCAGACCCTTAATGGATGGAACCACCCATGTGCCCCCCACTTTGCCATTTCTTTCACCATTTCTGTGTGCTCTCCTCCAGCTATTCAAATTGTCTCCTGCTTTCTCTCTCCACACCTTGGGGTGACCCATCCTTTCCTTCTCTCTGATACAAAGCTTCCATGCCTCAGCCTATTGAGCTTCCACTTGTACCAATTTTATCTCAAAGAACTCCCATGCTGGGGTGCCTGGGTGGCTCAGTTGGTTGGGTGTCCGACTTCAGCTTAGGTCATGATCTCACAGTCTGTGAGTTCGAACCCCGTGTCGGGCTCTGTGCTGACAGCTCAGAGCCTGGAGCCTGCTTCAGATTCTCTGTCTCCCTGCTCTCTGCCCCTCCCCTGTTCATGTTCTGTTTCTCTCTGTCTCAAAAACAAAAATAAAAACATTAAAAAAAAAAAAAGTACTCCCATGCTATCTTTCCTGTATTCCTTTCTCAGGTGTGATCTATCACACGTCCACCACTTTACATTACCTGCCACAGCCCAATAGTCTCTCTGAAGAGCAGCATGATTATGTATATACACATTGCATTTCACTTCCATCAGAGCAAAACTCTTTTTTTTTGGAGAATGAAAAGTCTTATTTTATTTTTAAAAGCTTCTTATGCATAATAGATATTCAATAAGTGTTATATTTAAGGATCATGAAATTTTTTTAAGAACTATAAATAAGAAAGTTTTTCCTGACCCCAAAACAGTGCCAATGAACAGATATAGATAGAAGCAGTATATAAAAACAGTAGAAATACCACCCAGTAAGGCATCAACTTTCCAAACTTTGATGAAAAGAAATTTTACTGAAAGCTGCTTTAAGAATTAAAAATCTGGGGGCACCTGGGTGGCTCAGTGGAGTTAAGCCTCCAACTGTTAATTTCAGCTCTGGTCATGATCTCACGATTCATGGGTTCAAGCTCCACATTGGGCCCTGTGCTAGGAGCGTGGAGCCTACTAGGGCTTCTCTCTCTCCCTTTTTCTCTGTCCCTCCCCTGCTCACATGCTGTCTTTCTCAATATAAATAAAGACTTAAAAATAAATAATTAAAAATCAGGGGGTTGACTCTAAATTAGAAAAACAACATTTGTTCTAGAAGTCCTAAGATCTTTCCTCCCTTATCTTTTTTAATTTTCCTTGTGAATGGAAATATCATACCAGCAAGCTAAAGGAAATTAGTGCTATATCCCCCATGTATAGTTTCCAGAACCTCAATTAAATTGAACATTTGTCGTACTTTCTGAGGAAGCATAACATAGTTTCCCATCACGTTACTTGTTCCTGACAGTTACTTCCTCCTTTGGCTCTGGAAATTTTCCTAATTGATACCTCTGTCCCACTTCAACGCTGCTCTCTTGGAGCAAGTAAGAGATAAACGAGAATAAAGTTCTAGTGCTCATGTTGTGCATGACAGCAGAAGAAAACTAAAATCACAAGATATTTTTTACATCTCTTCTCCTTGGGTTAGAATTATCTTTATTCAAATGGTTGGGGGAAATACAAACACGAATTTTCCAAGCAATTCTCATGTATTTTTGGTATAATCTCATGTGGATACCACATAACACACTGAATGTGTATGTGCATGTGTATGACATAAAAGAGAGAAGGGGAAAAAGGATAATAAATAGTATGCCCACTATAGTCTTAGTTCTATTAAAAAGCTGAATATCACATTATAGATAAATAGAAAAAAACTATAGGATATACACAAAAAGATACAAACAGTAGTATTCTCTGCGTAATTTACAAATGGTTTCTCTATAATTTCGTCTTTAAATTTTCCGATTTTCAACAAGAAACAAAAATGTCTTCAGAGAGTCATTATACTGATCTTCTCGAGCAAATCTGTGATGTACATATCAGACAGTGAGTAGAATTCCACACCCACTGCAATGTCCCCATCCTGTGACAGGCCCCACTGGCATCTAGGCTGCTTTGGCTTTCAAGTCAAGTCAAGCAGCATCTCCGGTACAGTCACCCCAAACCTCTTGACCATTGATTCCCAATTTTCTAAAATGCATTAGCCTTTTGACCACAGTACAGTCACCAATGGCACACTAGTACTTTCCCAAATCTCTCTCTAACAGAAGAACTCAATTACAATTTCACATTTTTAGAGCATTAAGCAGGGACTACAAAGGTCAAATAATCGAATACTGCTAAACAGAATAAGGAGTCATCTCAATCTGTTTCAGTCTCATTATCTTTAAATGTAGTTGGTGATTTTATCTCCTACCTTTAAAATAGTCTGCTTAAAAAATACAATTCAAGTGGAGTTACTTCTCAGGAGTACAGTTTGGTAGTTATACAGACACGTTAGTACGTCACATATATTCTTTGTCATCAAACAGCGTGAAAGTAATTTCTAGTTACATATGACCAAAAGATTCAATTACCCACATTTTTTTCTTCAGCTTACCAAATATATGATATGTATACATGGCAATGAGTCAAGAGAAGGGAGTTAATTTAGAGCCTCACAGAGAAATGCTAAGGTTTTTAAAGCAATGAATATAGTGAGACATTTTTTTTTCTTTCAAAATGAAAAACAAAAAGGTAAAGCAATCATACGAAGACATGGCTGTCACATGTCTGTTAGCAGTATGATTTCCCTGGACCACTGTAAACTTTTTAAACTTTCTGAACACAGCAACGAGAGATACATTAAAAAAATTTTTTTTAAGGTCTAAGATTTTCTTAAACTGGTGAAAGTTCAACTGGATTTAACTTATTCTGTAGCTGAGTGGTGGTGATGGGATCTTTTGGACAAGTGGTTTCTGCATTTCCAATAACAAGCCTCATGAAGGAAATACTATAATATAGTGGAGGAAAACAGGACACTGGTAGTGTAGGGCTCTAGACGTAGCTCTGTCTGTCTCATTGCTCCATGATATGAAAAAAGAGCTGAAAACTTATTCAAATTTTTTCCCCTCTATAAAATGAGGTGATTGTGGTACATCCTTTGTGAGGTCCCATAACATTCTATAAATCTATCATCACTTTTATTCCAGCCGGTAGGAGGTGACTAGATAGACCGGGCACAAAAAAGCCCATATGATTTAGATAAAAATTGTGAATCCATTTTATAGCCTGCAACCAATATGAAGTATAAGGTGCTATATAATCTCTCCAATTTACAAACTTCCTTTAATATGCCTCCATCTGGGACTGCAGAAATCCTTAAGTCAGGATACAAAAACCGAACATAGAATTGAAGTTACAGTAAATACAAAAAATCATTAGTATATTTGGAAGCTGTAATTTTTATTGTTCTTTACCATAATAGGCATCTCTGACATTTATCTTTTTTCTTTTTTTTTTTTTTCAACGTTTATTTATTTTTGGGACAGAGAGAGACAGAGCATGAACGGGGGAGGGGCAGAGAGAGAGAGGGAGACACAGAATCGGAAACAGGCTCCAGGCTCTGAGCCATCAGCCCAGAGCCTGACGCGGGGCTCGAACTCACGGACCGCGAGATCATGACCTGGCTGAAGTCAGACGCTTAACCGACTGCGCCACCCAGGCGCCCCATACATTTATCTTTTTTCAACAAAGAAATACTTGAACAACACTGGCTCTCAACAGAAAGAAAACCACAAAGCAGCAGAAGTAACAACAAAAAAAGACAATGTAAAAGCTCTGTGTTTCATGTTAATGAATAGTAAACTCTAGAATATTGAAACCATATGAAAAATGTAGACTTCTAAAATAGAATATGCCCACTGGGAAACTTACGGTTTGAAAAGTCACTTTTATTTATTTGTTCTTGGTAAGGAAATGTGCTAATATGTGTAGTAAGCATAGGATAACAACAGGTCTAAGAATTTTAACTTTCATCTCAATCAAGAGTTTAGAAATATCCAAATTTAGGGAGACTATTATGTTTACCACATGGTGGCTGATCAATAATATGAATCAAATCCCTTTACTATTTCAGTATGATTGCAAACAGAATAACGCCCACATCAATAAAACTCCTTCAGATTTTGGTTTTGGAGTAGAAAGACAAATAGATCGAATCTACCTATACTCTGAAGGCAGTATATTACATTAGTTAAAAGGGGCAGCTCCAGAGTCAAACTAACCTCAACCTGAGTTTAAACCATTTAGTACCACTGAATGACCTTGAGTACTAAGCTATACCTTTTAAACCATGGTTTCCTCATCTCTTGAGATATGAATTATATGAGGACTAATCTCATTGGATTTGTGGAGGATTACAGATGGCCAAAAATTCTTTACCACTCCTCCCATCATGGAGTGGTTTCTACTTCCCTTCCCCTTGCACCTGGACTAGGCTATGCCTCGCCTTGATCAATAGAATGTGGTAGAAATGACACTATATAAATTCCCAAGCTAGGCCTTAAGAGATCTGCAGTTTCTGCCTCTGCATCTTAGAAAATATTCTTGGCATTTAGCTGCCATGCTAGGAGGATGCCCAAGAAGTCATGCAGAAAGACCCAGTGTGTTCCCAGCTGCAAGGCAGCAACACATGCTAGGTATGTGAGGGCACTGGACCTTCCAGTTGAGCCAGTATCATATGAAGTCAACCTACCAAATCATAACAAACAATAATTGTTGTTAAATTAATCCACTAAGTTTTGTGGTGGCTTGATATGTAGCAGTAAATAATTGGCTTAGGAAACTGACACATAGCAAGCATTGGATAAATGTTAATCATTATTACTAGTATTATTAAGTACTATCAACTTATTATGATAATCATTATCATCATCAATAGCAGCAGTTGAAAGGACTGGACACTCTTCTGTCAATATGAATAAATGACATGGATTAAAAAACATCAAACTTGTTATTTAAAAGCTGTATTTCTACCTAACAAAGTATTTTTACACATTGGAAATTATAAAGTTTTCAAGCACTATGTTTTCTCTGATACTAAAACCAACCAATCAAGAGATATTTTTAGACAAAATCTGGACTAACTGAAAGCAGCCTACTCTAATTTGGATCGGAAGGAATTTATTACAGTTAATTTCCCAAACATATTTATTTATATAACCACACAATGAACTGAACTGTGAAAATACCATTAGGTTAATCCACTGATTTATACTGACAACAGACTTAATTTCTACAAGTAAATGCTCGAAGGTAGAGAATCCCCTTAGTATTATTACATGAATGTAAAATGTACGCAAAGACCTGAAATGTTTACAGCCTGTATAGAAAGGTCTTTTAATTGAGCTGCCACTTAAATCCCATGTTTTCGGAAGACGACTTAACGTAACTAGATTTGACATATGTCTAGATAAGAAATCATCCTGGGTTTTGGCTTATCTACTTCTATTCACTGGGGTCTCTGCTTAAAAGTCAAGCACTATTAATAACCCCTTACTTATCAACACTGAAGTATACACACTGATTTTTTTATTTAAGCATAATTCTTTCAGCTTTCAGCTGTACCTAAATCATCATTATAATGTCACTTGTGAAGACATTTAAGAGGGCTGCTAACAGATCACTGTACTTGTCTACCATGTAAATGCTTTTAGTGAAATTGTTATTCAATAGATGTACTGGTATACCCAAAACTCGCAAAATTTAATTTATACACTAAGCACAAGAATCAATCATCATTCCTCTCCTGGAGATACCTATCATTTAAAACTCCACATGAATAAGAAAATCCAATTATTTTAAAAAGTAGAAACCATTTTTAATATTTCAGTTAAACATCAGAATGATGTGAGATAGATTGTGTATTAACTTATGAAAGTTTTATTTTCTGCTTAATCAAGTATTTCTTAAGGAATCAAATATTAGGACAGAAAGAAAAGCTACAAATAAACCAAAAAGATGAGGCTCTAAAAGCAGCACCAGTTAATCTTTTCATTTGCTGGAAGATCTTATTCAGAATGCAGCTCCCTACTTCTCTGAAAGTCTAGCTTGTTTGTACAAACCTAAGCTCTCCCTATTTTTTAGAATAATTTCATATTCATAGAGATTCTGATCTGTATCTACATAGATATATACAGATACATGGAGTTCCGGTGACTTTAAATAAAATTATTCACTCAATAAATATTTTCGAGACACTACTATGACCTGCCGCTAACACTAAGCAGTGGGGATAATAAGATGAAAACCAGTTACGCCCCTGCCCTCCAGGAGTTTATAATCTAAATGGGTAATTATATTTAAAAACACACATTTACAGTATGGTGTACCTGCATAACTGAGGTGTATTCAATGTGCGTCAGGAACACAGAAGCTAACAGAAGAAACTACTCAACCCTGGGCCTCTTAAAAAGGAGAGAGAAAGGCACGGGAAAGGCAGAAGAAGAGGTCAGATAAAAGCAGCAAGCCTGGCGGACAAGCCTGTGGGGGTACAGGAGTTTGGCAATGTGACAGATGGTAGGGTCAGAAGTAATCTGTATTCAGGGAAGAGACTGATAGGGTAACAAGACCATGCTATAGATATTCAACTGCCTACCTATCTGGGCCTGCCCATTTTACTAGCACAGGCCCACCATCTACCCAGGCTGCTAAGGATGCAGAGGTCTATCTATATATCTGACCATAATTCCATCAGGGAGGGCTGCATCTGAGGAGAGTTTGGAAAAAACAAAAACAAAAACAAAAATTTAATAGAATGCATCACAAGGTGTAATTTAATAACTAGGGATTCTTTGATCGTTATCCAAATTTAAAAGCTTTTGTTGAAGATTTCTGTCATGATAATTGACTTTTGAGAGTTTCTTACTTGTGTCCTTGATGGAATATAAGCTAGATTTAACAAACTGACAAAACAAGCAAAAGAAAACAATAGCAATGCAGACAGGAATGCACCAGAAGCCTATGTCTTAGAAGCAGATGTTCTACTTTGGCAGGCTCTCAGCCTCTGGTGTATTTCCATTTGAAACAGGCTCAGAGATCACATTGCTGAAGCACATCTGAAAAGATGTGTTTCTATTTCAAAATACCACAGTAATTCCCTCACTTCCAGAAATGATTCACCAGATAAAAATTTAGTGAAGAAATGTGTCCTTTTCCATGATTTAAAATAAGAATACTGAACTGAGTATGGCCAACCCCAAACACAATTATTATCAATAGCCAATCAAATACCATGCCACCAGGTGACAATCTAGTAGATAATTCTCTGGATAGGGGGACTGCCAAAGCTCTCAAGAATAAGACCCACATGATTCCACTGAATACACTGTAATCTGTTCTTTAAAAGTGGACTGCAGCTAAGCAATACATTTTTCCATTAAGTTTTATGGAGCCTGATGTATTTCCTGTGTCAAAATCTGTCACAAAAATCTGTTTTGCAGACGTCTGTTAGGTATAACACACATGTGAATATGGTACCACATGGAGATGTCTGCAAATAGCAATGTGTAGCCTGACATTTGGTTTCTGCTCAGAAGGAATTTCTGTATGTTGGTTGGGGATTTAATTTGGATCCTGTTCCTATTATTTATCACTGTTCTTCCTGTAATACACCTATAATATATATACCACAGGGAAAAATAAAATTACCTTCTTCACTATGAATAGCATCTCCATAGTCAAGTGGTAAGAAAGAAAGACTAAACATGAAGAAGAATGAGTGGTAATAGTTATTTACTGGGCCATAGGTTTCAGCTCAACATTTAAGATCTAGGGCAGGAACAAAAATAAATGTCTAACAATTACACTCAAACTTCAGTCCTTGGACTAGCAACAGAAAAGAAACATCACCTCACAGCTTGTTAGAAATGTGAAATTTCAGACTCCACCACAGAACTGCTAAATCAGAATCTATGTTTTAATAAGACCCCCAGGTGATTCATATGCATGCTTAACATCTGTAATAGACTGGTTTAGCAGGAACCTCAAAAGATCTCTTATTTTTCATTGTTCTACCTCTAAGTAAAACTGCATCGAAAGCAGCCTCAAGATCTAAGTACCTAATTAGAGATTTGTGAAAGATTCCACTCTGTTTTCCAAATCACGTATCTATCCATCCCTCTCATGACACAGCCAATGTGCTAGGAGTCAGCTAATGTCATCACAGGGCTGGAAAGTCATTGTTTTGGAATGATTTAGCTTCTCTTTTAGCACAGACTCAAGGGCAACTACTGATGGGTTTTCATTTGTCATCACTCTTGCTCAATAGCCCTGAAGAACTCACCCTGAGTCCTGGATGGCCCAGTCCTGGAACAGTCTGTACTTTGCCCATTCGTAAATATCAACATCAGGCTGATAATAACCTCATCACCACGCCCCACTTCACCCCCACATCTCAATCCTAAGAGAACTAAATTCTTCTGAGTGGTTAATATATTGCCAGAGGTCAAAGAGAAGGCTTGCTTCCTCCTACCACAGGAAATAGAAGATGACCACACACATCACTAGTTCAGCCTAAGTGGTTCACCTAATTTGAAAAAGGAGCAAATTAGAGGGAGATTATTGAAGGCAGAGCTATCACCATTAAACTTTGAGATTCCTAAATGAAAGCTATTATTTGCTATGTTTGGTTCTACCCTTAAGAACAACAAGGGGCGGGGGGCACTGGGTAGCTCAGTCAATTAAGCTTCTGACTCTTGATTTTGGCTCAGGTCATGATCTCAGGTGTTCGTGGGATCACATCAGGCGCCCTAATGATAGCATGGAGCCTACTTGGGATTCTCAGTCTCTCTCTCTCTCTCTCTCTCTCTCTCTCTCTCTGCCCCTCCCTGCTGGCATGTGCACGCTCTCTTTCTCTCTCTCTCAAATAAATAAACTTAAAAAAAAAAAAAGAACAAAAGGGTGGGGGGAGAGTAGAGCAATTTCTCTGCCAGCAGAAAAATTAAAAATATCTTCTCCAAATGCCACTGAAGTGCTTTCTCCACCTAGAACTAATTTTTCCCACTGCTATAAGTCTCCCTGTAACTTAATAATTAAAGAGCAATCAGGGCCTCCCTGCCTATCCACCAGCATAAATATCCTTGGAAAATGTCAATCAAGCCAAGCTAACTAATTTTATCATGAGAACCTCTAATCAAAGAGAGAAAGATTTTGGCACTGCCTGTGGGGGAGTAATGCTCCCAACACCACAGGCTGGAACAAGGCCAGAGAGCATCCAAGTCTGAAAGGAGCAGCTGTGTTATCCTAAGGGTGATGCTACTCCATTCTGGCACCTGAGAGAAGGAAAGTAAAAGGCAGAAACAGATTCTCTTGGCACTGAGCATATAGCATGCCCAGTGCTCTCTGAGAGGCCAGCTTGGAGTAATAAATCAAGGGTAAAATTAACCAAGGCGCTCAGAAAAATTATGATGCAGAGAAGCTAACCTTTTCAATATAAAAGGGCCAATGGGGGAAGATGTTCTATGACCAACTGTTTTCCAGATGTTTTTATTTAAAAGACCTTGAAATGTTTAACAATAACAAAAATAGGGGAAACTAACATAGGATTTCTACTTATTTCACTAAAGGGCATTAGCACAAAACCTGTCATGTATTTGATATTAAATAATATTTTCCCACCACCAAAAAAAAAATAAGAGGGACATAATTTCAGGAAAAAAAAATGTATTCCTTAAAATGAAATAAATTGAACTCCATGAAATATTCGCTAAAATGCCTGCCATGACCTCCAGTTCCAGGCCAGGGATGGGTCTGAGGAACCTTTGTGAGGAGGAATTCAGAGACTCCTACAGACTCTAAAAGTTTCATGCTGCAAATCCTCCACATGTCCCTAATCACAGCGAAGAAATGAGCTAGGGACACACTACAGGCTTTGAAAAGAAATGAAACAAAAAGTGACAAGTTCTCACGAAAAAGAACTATATCTGGCCTGCAGATAACAAATTATTATTCATCTATTAAATATTTGCTCATTTTTCTCCAACTCTGAAACTGACTCACAAATACCGATTATACATGGGAAAATGCCATAGGAAAGAAGAATGAATTATTGAAATATACCCAGCCAACACTAAAAATAAGACCATACATAATGATCCCCATTTGATTCATTTAGCTCAACTGAAAGTTTAACACAAAATTCAAAGATTTCTTTGGACATGAAATTCTAGGTTATCAAATTATTTGGATTGTAAAACTTAGTACTATAATTTCAAACATTCTGTTAAACTTCCTGAAAACTGTTACCATGTAAGGAAAAAAATCATTTTAACATGGGTCCTATACGAATTAGCCTATTAGAAGTCACACCTGTTAACTGAAAAGCCCAAATATATCCCTGCATATCACTTACTTACTATTTACTCACTTACTTACTTCTTACTACTTACTCACTACTATGTAGTTTTGTTCCTTGAGTTAGCAGATCGCAAAAGCACACTTCTGTCACATTTTCATGGACATTTCAAAATAACTACACAGAAATGTAGAGATGAAATCATCTTATAAATCATATAATTATTCCTATGTTCTCATTTATAGAAGTGGAACCAAAAACCCAAAAGGGTTGAGGCAGGCCCAATATTACAGGCCAATCAGGGGCTAAGAAATGAGTCTTTAAACCCTTAATTATACTGAAACCACAAATACATTTAGTCCCGAATATAAATGGGCAATACTTTTTTGTGGGCTGGCCAATTAATCAAGCCATAACTCACTTTTAAATGACAAGAAAGTTAGCAACAGATACCAAATAAATATACTGAAATGTCAAAAATGTATACATATATTCTAATAAATTGGAATACATGCAAACTCTATGACCCAGCAATTCCACTCTTAGGGATATATAGCCATCAGAAAGGCATGCATATCTGCACCAAAAGACATGTTCTCGAATCTTTCACAGCAACATTATTCAAACCGAAACTACTCAAATGTCCGTGAATAGCAGAATGGATAGTGAAATATTCCCCAAACAAAATACCAAACAGTAATGAAAATGAACGAACTACAACAGGCAGCAATGACGCTCGCAATCATAATGTTGAGCAAAAGAGATGCAAAAGTGTATACTATGTGACTTCAGTTCTCAATATTTATTTAGATCATATATGGATATATTACCTATTAATATAGATGTCCATAAATATGTGGATATGTATATTCTATACACACATGTACGTACACCCACACACACATACACATTTCCCCCCACTCTCTGGGTAAAGGAGGAGGAAGATTTCTGCTCTTCACATTCACTTCTTGAAACACAAGCTTATGACCTCCCAAGAGACTGACCTCCCCATTGGCTACTTTTCAGTCCAAGCTCACCCCATTAAAATAAGACAAGCAGCTCCAAATGGAGCTCCAAATGCTAAATCCCATGTCACCAAACTGAGTCTTAATTACAGTTTTGGCTCTCCCAGAAATGGAATCTTAAACCAGTTAATCAAGAATCAGCTCACTGGTACTAGTTACAAACTCTAACAGACCCCTAACATCCCCTAAAGTAAAATAACCCTGGAATAACCAATCTGCTTTTTTGCCTCATATAACTTCCTCATCCCCACTCTCTTCTACCTATAAAAATATTTCCTTTTATTTTTTAATTTTTAAAAGATCTTTAAGTAAGCTCCACACCCAACCTGGGGCTCAAACCCATGACCCTGAGATCAAGAGTCACATGCCCCACCGACTAAGCCAGACAGCTGCGCCCAAATCCTGCCTTTTCTAAAGCTCCCTGGAGCTCCCTTCTTTCTGCCAGATTGTATTCTGCCAGATTTTAATTGATTTTTGCTCAAACTTTTAAGATTTTTGATATGCCTCAGGTTATCTTTTAGCATCCCTAAAGCAAAATGTGAAACTGCCAAAGTCCATGAATTGAGGCTAATATCAGAAAAAAGCTGGCTCATCATCTTTTCAACCTGCAACTGTGGATACCACACTCTTTTTTTAATTAATATTCCTTCCCTTGAAAAATACAACCACTAACTTCACATAATAAACTCAAAATTTCAATAAAAATTCAGTTTTCCAAAAAACAAAATACTTCTGAGTTTCTAAGATAAACATGAAAAACAACATAGGTAAAATCAGGCCCACTTTAAGTTTGTAATTTGTAAATTCAGATTTCAGGACAGCTTCATTTTCTTGGGTATGAATCCCCCTCTCTCAGGTATCTTTTAATTCTGTACATTGAAGCAGAAAGAATAATTTGAGAAAAGGAAGCTCTGTCTTTTTCATTAACCTATTCCATCTTGAGCAAGGCGGTTTTCCCTGGTTGTATCCACCACAATGGTAAAAGTAAGGCACAGGCTAATTACTGAGCAGGTGTCAGCTGCCGGGTGAGGAGCAAGTCCCAACCACCTTCTAAGGGGACACCCATTATTAAAAACGCAGATATTGTAAGAGACAAAGTACACATAGAATACTCTTGGGAAATTATGAAACATGTATCTTAGTTAAAAATGCTACTTTAAACTTGTTATATTGAACAAAGAGATGCAAAGCACTAATTTTTTTTAATGTGTAGTTTTAAAAATACACAGATATCCCATACCACCATGTGAATTCTGCTTATGTGAATTCATTACCTGTTCAAAAGTTAAAATATAAAAACAAATTATATTATAGTAGATGAATTAAAAGTCTGGTTTTTGTTTCTAAAACTAGATTTTTTTAATGTGTAGATGAATTAAACAGATCTGGTTTTTATTGTTTCTAAAACAAGACAAAAACACATGGGGCTCAATGGTAACTTCTTTCTTTCAGAGTTTCATTAAAAGGATGATTCAATTTAGCCCTCTCCAGAAGTTTGAAATGCTGGCATGTGCATTACAACGACTCAGAGAAATATAAGGCATCGGGCACCACCTTTAGATCTCCTGTTACAAGTCATTAACCAAAACATCTGACCCTTCAGACCACAATAAAAATAGAAATGTTATCTGAAATCAAACTGTTTGGGGGGTAAGAGCAGGCTGAATGGGGATTTAAGTCTTTTTTTCCCCCCATCTGTAGTCAGAACCAGATGTCAGAGATTCAGATTAGGGGTGGGGAAGAAAACTTCCTCTTTTAAAACCCAAGAACTACCCTTTGTTCCCCTTTGCTTATTTTGAGTGACATGAGTTTAAGCAAACGTACAAGGTTTCAAATGAAAAGTGGCAGCTTAGATGTCAAAATCTGTTAGTGAATGAATGTATGTGAGGAGGTCAGGAATTTGGGGAGGCATTTATGGTTTTGTTGTGTTTGGGGATGGAAGGGCATCACAGAGAAAGCAAAAGGTTGATTAAGTTGGACTCCTCAGAAGAGTACCACACAGTGGGAGGATGAAGCAGCAAGGAAGGACCCAATTCCTTTTAAAAGAAACATTAATACTTCTAAAAAGAAATGGTGAAAAATGAAAAGAGATCCCCAGGGTGATAATTTGTTGCTAATCTCTCAAAATCTAATAACATGTCTAGACTGAAAAATAAAGTATATAAAAATGACCAGAATAATAAAGATGGAAATGCAGAAGAACAGAATAGCAGTGGAAGAAAAGAACAGGTGATAATTAATACGAAAGAACAAAGAAAGCAAAAGGTCCCTGCAATTGAGAAAATAAAGGAGGGGCCCCTGGGTGGCTCAGTCGACTGAATGTCTGGCTCTTGTTTTGGGCTCAGGTGACGATCTCACGATTCGTGGGTTTGGGCCCTGCATTGGGCTCTGCACTCACAGCACGGAGCCTGCTTGGGAGTCTCTCTCTCCCTCTCTCACTGCTCAAACCCCCCTACACTCTTTCACACTCTCTCTCTTGTGTGCACATGCTCTCTCTCTCTCTCTCAAAACAACGTTTAATAAAAGAAAAAAATGAAGGAAAAACATAAACAGGGAAAACACCAATAAGGAATTAATAAAATAAAAAAGAAACAAAATAAAGGGTAGGGGGAAACAAACAAGAATCTTAATGTAGATGTTCTAAAAAACAGGGTAAGCAGAGAAAAGCTACAATTTGACAGTCTTTTTCTTTTTATTAACTACATATAATAGGTATAATTGGTACACATTTGTTAAATAAGGCAGTAGTTGCATTCAGAAGCTTTAGTACCTCGTAAGACAGACTAGTCCCATCTACAATTAACATATTTGTATAATAAGCAGAGAAACAAGAGCATTTCAGCATTCGATTCTGAAATAACATTTGTGTGATGTTATCGCTGAGTGGTAAGATTATATACATGTGATTTTTATTTTGTTATTTACACTTATATATTTCCATATTTTCTGTATTTATTCACCCTATAATCCAGACAAGAATAAAACATATTTTGAGGTATGATGTGAACACAGGGTGAAGGAATGTTCTCCTAGGAATTAGGATTTTACTGTGTACCTTGAATTAGTGTCTATACCAATTACCCCTCCCCCACACACATATACACATACCCAACACATACACATACCCAACTAGTCAGGTTTGTATAGTCTTTTGTTTGTTTGCTTGTTTGTTTTTTAAAGTAGGCTCCATGCCCAGCATGGTGTTTGAACTCAGGACCCTGAGATCAAGAAAGAGTTCCGTGTTCTACTGACCGAACCAGCCAGGCGCCCCCAGGTGTTTACAGTATTAAGGCTATTGTTGTAACTGATAAACCTACTCCATGACCTGCAACAAAACTCCAAAACAAACATCCACATAATCCTAGTTTTAAAAGGAAAAAAAAAGGATGCTCTACTGAAATATCTCAAAATTCGAACCTGTCATCTATTATACCCATTTCTGTTACAGATCCACAATTAAAAAAAAAAAAATGATGTCTTCAGAAAACTTTTTTCCTGCAGAAACAGTAACAATTCTTCATGAAAAAAAGAGCAAGATGTGAACAAACCATCACAAAGTTACTTCTCTTAAAATGTCCCTTTTGTTTTCAAAGGATATCTATCTTGTACCTTTAGGCCATTAATAATCTATGAAGAATAAACAAGTTGTAATCCATCAACAAATACTTACTGAATAAATTACATAGCAGCTACAAATTCCTTCCATACCTGTATGCACATGCCTTTGCAATGTGACTGCTCCCTCCATCAAGAGGTGGAAACTCATGCTCCACTGCTTTAAGCAAGGCTTAGTCATGTGACTTGCTTTACCAATGAGCCATTATTAAGTGCGGCAGAAGCAGAGGCTTATGCAGAAGCAGAGGCTTATTCAGCCCTTGCGCCGCAGTGGCTCCCTTCTCCTGCTGCTGAGAACCATTATGCAATCTTATGAACATGCCCTGGCTATCCTCTTTAAGGATGAAACACATGAAGAGAAGCTCCAGACACCCACATGAAGCCTCAGACACACACAAAGGGATACCATCCTAGGCAGTCCAGCCATAGCTGAGCAGCCCAGACCAAAGCAACCACTCAGCCAACCCAAAGAATCAAGAGGAATAATAAATAATTGTTCTCTTAAGCCACTAGGTTCACTGTGCAGCAAAACCAAACTGATATACATACTAAGTGCTAAATATGGTCCTAATATTTGTAAAGTACTAACTACTTAGCATCTATGATCACTTTATAAATGTTAGTATCTTATTCTTTTATTTTAGGTCTTTCAGAGAATACAAAAGGTATGTTAATCCTTACCTTAGGACAAATTCAGCAACTCTGGGGTAGACTGAGAATTTGCCTTACCAACCAGTTTCCCAGAAGCTGTTGCTGCCGCTAATTCTGCACATGTTGCAACACACCTGCCCTAGGAGTTTACAGTCTACTTTGTTCATTCAACAAATATTTCCTAAATACACCCTTACGTTCATGAAGATGCTAAATAAAGACTACAGAAGGACGAGTCTATTAAAGTGTTGTGGAGGATAGAGGTATTTGGTCTGGGTCTCTTCCTCATCTAAAGGATGAGGTATTTGGTGAGGGTCTCTTCCTCATCTAAAAAAAAAATTGGTGACCAGTGGTTCTCAATTTTGCCTTTGTGCTACAATCACCTGACTATTCTATAAAATCCCCATGCTCAGGCAATATCCTAGAACTAAAACTTCTGGGGGTAGGGCCCAAATATCAGAGCTGTTTAAGCTTCCCGCATGATTCCAATGTGCATCCAAGGTTGAAAACCGCTGAGTAAGAAGATCTCCAGGTGCCTTCCAACACTCAACAGTTCCAACGCTGGGTTGCACATCAGAATCACCTGAAGGGCATGTATAGCCAGCTCATCATTGTCAGGGCCCAATCCAGCCCAAGTCAATCACAGCCTCAGAGTATCAAGGCCCTGGTGTTGCTTTTAACACTCTCCAGGTGATTCTGACATACCGCCATGATTGGGAATCACTGTCAAGACTCACATTTAATTTACAGAAAAATTAACTTTAGAATTCTTTAAATGGCAAGCACTTAACTGTTTCAAATGGGTTTGTTGACAAAAACCTGGGATTACAAATTTCTAGGAAAACAAAATCTATATAAAACCACTAACCCCAATCCAAAATTGTAAGTCAAGTAATATCCCAAATTATCCTACTCATAATTTTTCAATAAATCCCTAATATGGTCTCATTTACCAAGAAATTACATTTATAGAATTGGTATAGAAAAAAAAGGAAGATATGTAATGACATAATTTGGGTGTCAGCAAACAACTACACAAATCAAACTGAGTAAATAAACATAAAAATAAATTGTGAAAGACCGTCAAATGAATATGTAATTAAAAAAGACTAATGACCCATTTGACTTATTCAACCACATGAAGAGAGAGAAAATGATACCTCAGAATATTTTTTAAAAAAATCCTGCATAAGCCAATTTGGCAATAAATTATATTTTAAAAAAGTCCTGCAAAGGGATTTAAAACATGTTTTATGTCTGAATGTCTGACTTATGAGTTTTCATGAAAAAAATTTTTTTAATCATTCATGACTTGAGCAGGTTGAAAGCCAAATTTTACAAAGGATTTACTATATCTCTCTGTCACTGAAATATTGGTTTAGTAATAAAAATAATCTTTAGAGCACCCAGGAAAATAACATAAAAAGCAGCAGCAGCCATTATTAACACATAAATGGCCTATAACTTTAATAGCTTGCAACCCAGGTACAGGAGACTAAAATGATACTTAATTACTGTGTTAAATACCGTACTTATAAAAGTGGGAAAAGACAGTATTTTTAATGAGCAGGCATATCATTTTTAATATTTCAATTTATTATAGACTATTTAACATATGTTTTGCTACTTAAAGGATAATGAACTCAAAGGTTAGAATGAGTAATCTAACAAATGGCTACTCCAATTAGTCATTTAGTCTTTATAAGTAAGCATTAAGCATTAAGACAGGTCTGAAAATTTTTAATTTTCATTTTATAAAGAACTTTGTTGTGCTTAACCACATCACTGAATTCATTTACATGAAATGGCCTTCTTCCTTCAGTCTGTGTGGTCTTGTGAACAGTGAGGGGACTTCTTAAAACAGGCTGGGCCTGGCCCACTGCCATCTTGAAGACGACTCTGCAAGTTGTTGTCTTTGTTGGCATTATTTGGGCCTGGGCAAGATACTCTAATCTAACAACAACAACAATAAAGCCTGTTAAAACTCCTAAGAGTAAGAATTAAGAATAACAGGATTTCCCCCCAATGCTTCAGAAAACATGCTTCAGAAATGGGGACAAGCTCAGGACTCCACCTCTGTTAGCAGGTCACTTTGGGCTGTAGCCGAGGGCAGAATCCTGAAGGATTGCAGGGATGTCTGGAGGAAAACAAGGAGGTTCCCTGGATTGTAAGAGGGAGTCGAAACAGCTCTCTTCAAGCACATAAAGGAAAATACACATAATTAAATCAGAGTTGATAAAGGATATCAATTTGCCAAAAATAATTAGCTGAATCATATTAATAATTTTCAAGCTAATCCTGTAAGCAAGCCACTAATGGGACATAAATCGAACATACCTCCAGAAGAAAGTCACACACTCACAAACACCCACATCATATTGGATGTCAGATTCCTGTCGTTCATGATGTGGTCCCTGCCTCCAGCCTCATTCCTTACTTCAACCTTCACACACACAATTTGCAGTTACCTAAACAGCTGGTTCTGTTTCGGGCATCAGTGTGCCTTCTTACATCCAGTCCTCTCCAGCTGGAACAGTTCCCAGTTTGCTTCTGAGCCTCATTAATTCCTCCTTGGTCTTACGCAAAAGTATTCGTGTGCATAACTACATCTTTATGGGAAAAAGAATCCACAGATCTCTACCACATTCTCAAAGGTGTCTGTGAACCAAAAGAGGTTAGGCACCAGTGCTCTGCAGAGTTGCTACTAACAACTTAAGTGGAAATTCTATACTGCATATGTGCTAAATACCAAATTACAGTCTCAGATGCTCACTACCAATGCAAGTCTCAAACAGTTTCCAAAGAACCCACACCCAGCACCAAAAGATGAAAAAAAAAAAAAAAACCCCAAGAGAGTCTACCCATCAAAGTCACTCACTTGCCCATACGTTTGGGGAGGGAAAGTCAGAAGAGAAGAGGAGGATGTTCAGCTGTCTCCACCCGGACACACCTTCAAATCTATACTTGAGAATGTAAGTAGCTTAAAGTAGCTCAGATATTTTACAGTATCAATGGATTTTACTCTTAAATTGTTCCCTAAACCATTTACAAGACCCTGTATTTTATATTTATTATATATTTATATTTATTTTAGAAGACACTGAATTTAATAATGGGGAAAAATGTATATGACATTAGCAAGAGGATGAACATACGAATAAAGAGGTATTTTCCTAGAATTTATAAATATAATTGTGTGTGTATGTGTATATATGTTTTAATTTACATCCAAGTTAGTTAGTATATAGTGCAACAATGATTTCAGGAGTAGATTCCTTAATGCCCCTGACCCATTTAGCCCATATTTGTATATATTATTATAATACAGTATCTGATTTTGCCAGTTTAACTGCTTTATTCTAAGAACAGGCAGATACTGAGGCAGCTAACACTTAAACCTGTAGGGTTGATGAAAATTAGAGAAATCAGGGAAGTCTTCACACCAGTCAATGCTAACAAGCACTCCATTCATTATAAATTGCTCTCATGCACAGTCATTTTATGTACAAGTTTTGGTTACAGAAAGATACTCTCCGAGCAAACAATTCCAGGTAATTTGCTAGTTGTGATTATTGTAATGTGTAATTTTTAGTTGTGATAATGACCCAAGAGATTTAGAATACACAACCTGAGGAATAATTATGGAACTTCTGTTTATTTCTTTGGGCTCAGTATTTGAGGAGAGAGCCCGAATTTATGAGGCCTGAGATTAATTTCTCAAGCCCCTACTGAGTTACCTTTGTATGAGAGTGTGTATGTCCCTGATTCCCCACTATAACGGCTATCCGTTATTGAATACAGCTCCTTTCAAGGTGTCAAAGACATCCAGAGTTTATTTTTGTTGAGTGAACCACATCCTCACGTTTCTCAAAGCTCTGTAAAAAGAAGCCCACCTCGAACCGTTCTGTGCACACCTTCCATCTTCCTGGAGTGAAAAGTCAGGGTGGTGCACAGTGAAGTTGTAGCTCGATGTCCTTCACAGATCTCAGCTCTTTCCCAGAATTCTTTCAAGTGCTAGTTTTAATTATCTCTTCTATTATTCTAATGGGTAGAGGATGTGGGGGAGCAACTCATTCTTAGTAGAAAATCAAATTAAAGTTGATTAATGTGACAAAGTTAATAAAACTGTGTATACATTCTTTAAGAAAATAGAATAAATTTAAATTTATTATGTTACACCTCTTGAAGTGGCTACTTATTTTTTCATTATGCTCTTTCTTGTTAAGTTACATTTTCCCTCAAAAACGTATTGCTGGCTTAACAATATTTAAAACAAGGAACAGTTACCAGAACTAGCAAGACATTCCATTACAGGACTGCTTTCTAGGTTAATGCTGAGAAGTTACTTCCATTCAGCCAAGAACCTATGTTTTTTCTCCTTTAAGCTACAACTTTATTCCAAGAAATCAGCAGTTTTCACATAGCACTCCACACATTCCAAAACTCTAACATTTTGAATATGTATAAATTGTAGACGATGTAGAAAAAATGACTTCCCAAACCTGCACTACCCTATACGATCAGTCAGTAGGCACATGTGCTATTCAGTGCATCAAATGTGCTTACCCTAAACTGAGGTCTGCTGGACGTACAGATACATAGTGGATTTCAAAGACTTAACATGAAAAAAAGTGTAAAATATTAAGAACCTGTAGTATCGGTTACATGTTGAAATTATAACATTTTAGATATTTTAGGTTAAACCAAATATTATTAAAACTAATTTCACCTACTACTTTTTACCTTTTTGATATAACCACTGGATAATTTAAAATTATATAATGCAGGGCGCCTGGGTGGCGCAGTCGGTTAAGCGTCCGACTTCAGCCAGGTCACGATCTCGCGGTCCGTGAGTTCGAGCCCCGCATCAGGCTCTGGGCTGATGGCTCAGAGCCTGGAGCCTGTTTCCGATTCTGTGTCTCCCTCTCTCTCTGCCCCTCCCCCGTTCATGCTCTGTCTCTCTCTGTCCCAAAAATAAATAAACGTTGGAAAAAAAAAATTAAAATTATATAATGCTTTGTGTATTTCTGTTGGACAGGGTTGCCCTTTGAGGTCATCTGCTCCCACTTTCTATTTTATCTTTTGCTTTGTTTCTATTTTTCTTTAGTTTTTGTCTCCTCTTTACAGATCCTTGAGTCCACTTAGATATTCCCCTATAGTAGAGTAGCTGTTCCCCTCTCCTCCACAGTGAGTTTTCTCCACAGTGAGAAAACATTCCATCTCTCATACCTGTCACTACCAGCTATCTCAAAAAATAGGCAACACTGTATTTATTAATTTCTCTTCCTCACTACACAGTAACTTCCACATCTACCACCAGAGTAACTGTTCTTCAGAGGTCAGACCCTCAGTATCTCTCATCCAAATAACAGCCATGGGCACCGATCAGCTCCCCTGCCTCCGATCTCTCCCCTCTGATACACTTTCATACTTTCCCCCATGATGGTCCTTCTAAAGCAGAAGTTCTATCATTTCATTCCCCTACTAAAACAAATGTCAATGGTACATACCCTCATTTTAATAAGTCCACATTTCTGAGCACCACATTCATTCTCTCTAGACTGAATTGACAATCCCAGCCACACTTATTCATTATACCTCTTCTTAAAACATCTGACTCAGCTTCTCATACTATTACTTGGATTCTCCAGAATGCCAACTGCATTTACAACCTCTCTTTTTACACATGCTATTGCTTCAGACTGCAAGACCCTTCCTTCAAATAGCTGCTATCCAAATAATCCTCCTCCAAATAGTGAGGCGATCTCCAGCTCCTGAATTGCCAAATAACTGCCCTGCTTTTTGAAGCCCTCATATCACTTTGTCCATATTCATAGTGCCCATATTTATATTTTTACTTCCCTTGAATTATATCCACATACCTGTCTCCTCTGCTGGGATTCTTTTCAAAAAAAGAACAAAAGAATGAAAGGGAGGGATGGAGAAAGGAAAAGGGAGGAAGCGGGGGGGGGGGGGGGGAAGCACACAAAAAAAGATTCTTAAGGATAGGAAGCAGGTCATGTTAACCACTATGTTCCCACAGTACCTATTCTCACGATGTGCACATAGCAGGGACTCAGTAGGATAAGTGGCTGCTAAATACAGAACTGTATGAATGACGTTTGTTCTGGTTTTAAAAGCTCAGAAATGCAAAGAGATTTTTAATTATCATTTTCATGTGGCATTACATATAACATGTGTGAGTTAATTAATAAATGAATTAGCTTCTTACACTCAGATACCATGTGCCTGGAAGATCTCAACAAACATAATCATCTCTACCACATAAATGAAATTTCAGGACAATGGAACACAGTCCTCCAACCTGCCCTATTCTCAAATGTTCACTAAACTCCACTTCAAAGCAAAAGCAGAACTTATTATTTGTTCATAGGGTCTAATGAACTGACTCTTAAAACTTCTCAAAAAAGGCAGAGATAGTAAGTATGAGACCCCATCTGTTATCAGCAAGTGGATAGTCTTTTTAAAGGTCACAAAGATATGGTGAGCCTTAACCCCTCGCTAATAAGCTTTGCCAAACACAGGGCTGAAAAGCAACTGAAAGAAAACAGATATGCCACAGGAAGCAGCATGTTATACCAGGTTATTTTTATTTTTAAGTTAAAAATTAATGGGTAGAAATTTCCAAAAAAGAGATACAGAAAAAAAAAACCTGAAAACTGTTAATACAGATCAATAATATAGAAATGTTTAGAAACTAAATTTTAACTTATCCGAATTAAACTTAGGTGGGGCCAATTCTAGATATAGATTTGTTGTAAAACACAAATTTTGTTGCTTCCAAAATTTAAAAAAAAAATGTATATTTAAAGCAACTCATTTTAATTACACAATTAAAAATGGAACCATATGAATTACTAAGGTATTGTTGCTGAGCTATTCAGAAACACAAATCAAGATTTTCTTAGGTTTACTCACTGTCTAACTATGTCAATGAGATAGTTTTAATTAGAACAAATACCAAATTAAATACTTAAGTCAACTAGTACTTAGAATAGTAGACCATACACATATCTAATACAATACCATTATACAAAGGAAAACAAACATTTCTAAGTAAATTTCTACTAATACATCCCAATTTCACCAAAATAAATTTTACAGTTAAAAAAAATTTTTTTTAATGTTTATTTATTTTTGACAGAGACAGAGCATGAGCAGGGGAGGGGCAGAGAGAGAGGGAGACACAGAATCCAAAGCAGGCTCCAGGCTCTGAGCTGTCAGCACAGAGCCCAATGCGGGGCTTGAACTCACAGACCACAAGATCATGACCTGGGCCGAAGTCGGATGCTCAACCGACTGAGCCACCCAGGCACTCCTAATTTTACCAGTTTTTAAAGAAAGATTAATCACCTATTTTCCTAAAGATTCTGCTTTTCATCAAAAAAATCATGATAAAGACATCTTTCATTATCAGCAGTTTAATTACTGTACTCACGAGCAATGTAATCTTGTAAAGAATCCTGAGAATTTACTATGTGTCCAGTAAGCATTTTTAATGGCTCAATAATAATTTTGTTTGTGAATCAGCACCACAATATTAACAGAAACACATATAATTAAGGGAAAAATATATAAAAATAAAATAAGTATAATATGTAAGTATATAATATATATTGTAAACATACCTACACCAAAAAATAAGAATTTATAACCAAAAAAATATTTGTTTTAAAAAAGAAAAAAAATGGTGATCCTTCTCAAGATCATGCTATTAGTGCAATGATTATCCAGATACTGCTTTTGAAATAGAATCTAATATATCAATATAGGGCTGGAAAGAACTTCAGAGATTATGTGGTATAACTCCACGAAATCACGGATATGTAAGAAGGCCCAAGAAACGTGCCTGACATCACACATCCAGTTGGAAGCAGAACCAGGACTAGAATCAGAATCTCAAGATATTTCCTTCGCTATTGATTACACTATTATTTTGCATGTAATAAATGTGTATTTACTTTATGTAATAAGATCAGAAAACCAGCCACCAAGAAAGAACCTATAATTACAAAACTTTTCCCAGATGATATTGTTGATCCTTTGTCTGTCTAGCCAGCTTGGCTATTTAGGGTTCATTACTCACATTTTTCTTCTACTGAGCCTTCTAAACCATAGGAAAAGGGTTTTTGCATATAAATTTGAAAAGAAAAAAAGTTAATTTCTCATCCTTCTATAAAACATCATTCAATTTTTCATCTGAAATGGTGTTTTGTTAAAACACTTAAGCAGAATCCTATAAAATTTATGTATTTACGTATATACATATGTATGCATGTATTTTAGACAGAGGGAGCAGGTGAGCAGGGGAGAGGGGCAGAAAGAAAGAGAGACAGAGACAGAGAAACTTAAGCAGGCTCCATGTTCAATGCGGAGCCTGAAATGGGGCTTGATCCCATGACCCTGAGATCATGACCTGAGCTGAAAAAAAGAGCAGGACGCTCAACCGATTGAGCCACCCAGGCACCACCCTATAAAATTTATTTTTAAACATCCTTAGCATAACATTAAACCTGTAAGACTTAAATTACTAATGTTATTCTCTCCACTCCAACCTTAAGTCATGCTCAATCCATGTCCCATATTCTATAGTAATACATGTTTCTCTAAGGATCTATTTTAGTGGAAGGCTGTTCAAGCAATTATTCATTCACTAGATATCCAATTAGGACTAACTCTTGTGTTTTCATAATATAAATTTTACATCAGTTTCTCTACATAGTTTCATGCTATATCATAGACTTTCTTATGTCATCGTTGGTACTCAGTTGGTTATGTATGTCATCGTACTGTATTTACCCAACTATACTCTTATGGTTCTTAAAGGCAGGAGTCATAATTTCTATTTCTTCTGTTTTGTTCAACCTGCTTTGTACATAAATATATAATAACTTAGTTAAAAATAACAGAATCCATGACACAGATTTCATTCTTTGAGACACCAACAACAGACATTCAAGATAAAGAATTTAAACATGAAAATAGCATTAATAGATATAATTCATTGCCAATATGTTCAAACATTAAGTTGCTTGTAGGGTGCCTGGGTGGCTCAGTCTGTTAAGTGTCTGACTCTTGATTCCGGCTCAGGTCATGATTGTATGGTTCAGGAGATCGACCCCGGGGTCAGGCTCTGTGCTGACAGCAAAGAACCTGCTTGGGATTCTCTCTCCCTCTCTCTGCCCCTCCCCTGCTCATGCACTCACGTGCTCTCTCAAAAATAAATAAACATTTTAATAAAACTAAAAAATATTTAAAAATAAATCACTTGTTTATTTGGTTTGTTTTATTTTGTTTACAGAAACTAGCATCTATTGATGTGAATACTTTCACATGACAATTTTAAAAACCATTTTAGGACAAATTCAAGACAAATTATATTAAAAACTAGAAGGACTGAAAGTTACTTAAGAAAAAGTCCTAAAACTAAGTAATGTTCTAGCTAACTTAATTGTAACTTTTAGATTTTAAGATCAGAATCAATGCTCTGCCAGCTGCTTTAAATAAAAACACAAAATAACCCTACATTTAAGCAGATTCATTCATTCATTCTCTCTTTCACTCATCAAATATTGAGTCCAGCTATCTTACAAGCACAATTCTGGGCAACAGTGATACAGCAATGAATGTATAAAACAATACTTGGATAAACAAATGAATATATATAAAATATATTTATATATTTATTATATATATGAAAATAGACAAATTTATGGATGAAACAAATTTTGAAAAAATAACTTTAGTTTCATCAAAGTCTACTTTGTTATAATAAAATCCGAGGTATTTAAGAGAAAAAGTATACAAGCAATACACTGAATCTAAGAAAAGCTCAGGAAAAAAATACTCAACATTTGAGTTTAATCACATTGATGATTAATATAGTTCAACTGAATGATACAAGGAGATGATCATTACTTGAAAATTGTATCAATAACTGTTTGACTGCTATGTGAAAGTCTAAGGGCTGCTGGGGGTAGGCAGGATACTGTAAAACCACCTCAGGATGATATATCTGTCACACAGACACTCATCAGCCTACCAAAAGTGCCTTCCGACTTTGTCTTATTTTTAGGCACACACATAGTCTGTCAAGAATAACAAGCAAAAGAATAACCTAAGGCAAAACTATGCAGACACTAAAAAAGATCAGTAGTTGCTTGGGTGTTGGGGGAGGGGGAAATGAACAGACAGAGAATAGATTTTTGGGGCAGTGAAAATATTCTGGATGATATCATGATGATAAATATATATCATACATTTGTCCAAACTCACAGAATAGACAACACCAAGAGTGAACCATAAGGAAAACTATGGTATTCAGGTGCTAGGATGTGTCAGTGAAGGCTCATCAATTATAACAAATGTGCCCCCCCTAAAGGAGGATCGGTTGATAATGGGGAAGGCTAGGTATGAGTGAGGGAAGGGAGTATATGGGAAATCTCTGAACCTTATCCTCAACTTTGCTATGAACTTAAAACTTCTCTAAAAATGTACAATTAAAAAAATAAAATAACATTATCAATGTCTTGTATCTTTTTAATTCCAACATACCTAATAAAAGGTCTGCTTTATGCTCCCTCTTGTTTATGGTTATTAGCATCATAAAATCAAGGACTGGGAGACAGGAATGTGTACAAATCCCAGGCAGACCCAGCAAACTGCCAAACACTGTTCTTATTGTTTTCCTTTGCAAATCCTGGTTGGTTAACTGCTTTCTCAAACAGATGAGGGCTTAGATGGGGCAAAGGTCACAGACAATGTTTAATGGTATGTAGCAAAACAATAAAGCAGTGGTAAACTACACATGTGGCTTTAATGTCCCATTATCATCTTCTGAAATGAAGAAATTTAGTAAAAAATGAAGTTGGGACATTTACAAACAGAACCAGCACTCCCCTAATAGCTTAAGTGTAGCTAGCATAGCAAAAATAACAAGTCTAAAATTCCTAACCAAACATGTTTATAGATATTAAAAGAAAAAAAAAAAGGAACTTTGAAACTCTCCACTGACTTGAAGAAGAAATATAAGCTAATGATCCACCAAGTACACAAAGCATACACCCAAGACCATGCTTTCAGCCTGGCTAGGAGCTCCACAAATGAAGTGAAACTGGTTTTGCTATGGATTTATGCCCGTTTAAAATCAATGACTGCCTGCAAATGGTGCCAATTCAAAGACATTTCCTACTGGGAAATGTTTTTCCTAATTTTTATTAAATGAAATTAATGATACACTGTACATTTTTAATTATATTTGATCCAGCATTCTCTATTTTATTACTCAAATAAAAGTTTCTTGGCTCAAAATCTTTAAAAAAATTCTTGTAAAAAATTACAACATTCAATTAAGATAGCCAAATGTTTTGTGAATCAGATTTATTTGAAATGGTTTTTTTTTGTTCTAAATTCATAAGAATCACATATTTAAAAAGACAAGTTATATTCCAGAGTCAGTCTATCCTAGTGAATTACAAAAACGAATTAGGTATAACTTGAACTTAAGACAGAAATATCCAATCCTGGGTAACGTTTTATTCCTAAATCTCCTAATTAAAAATCAGAGAAAGCCAAAACACTGTGTTGGTCATGTCAAATGACAGAAAACTTAATGACCCCAATCAAAGACATTCCAAAGCTTGAGAAAATACTCCACAGTTATGAACCATTTTTTTCTATGATTATAAAATGTAAACAAGACTAAAAAGAAAACTTGCAGGGTGCCTGGATGGCTCAGTTGGTTATGCCTGCAACCCTTGATTTCAGCTCAGGTCATGACCTCACAGTTCATGGGATTGAGCCCCATGTCACGCTCTGGGCTCACAGTGTGGAGCCTGCTTAGGATTCTCTCTCTACCTCTCTCTCTGCCCCTCCCCAGCTCGCATGCATGCACTCTCTCTCAAAATAAATAAACATTTTAAAAAATAGAATGACTTGTAACACAGGAAGAAATTTGATTATCAGATTCCAACACCAAACCAAACTCTTACGTTAATTTCTTCATACTTGTTAGGCACAAAGAGCTGCTACTTCCAGGAAATACTCAGGTTGCCCACAGATCAATTATAAACCTTAAGTACTTCACAAATATAAGTTTAAAACACTGTGTTTTAAACTTATACATTAAGTGTACATATTCTATAACATGTATAGTTCAGATACCACATTTTTAAAACCCATTAAGTCTCCACTTTTATTACCACTTTTTATTATCAAAGCAATTAGTTACCAGAAGAAAAGCATTAGCAGATATACATGTGATTAAAAACATTTCTTTTTTATTCTAATCCAGGTGATTAAGAATAGTTTCAGGAAACCTTAATTAGGCCTTTCCCTGAATATTAGGGGATTCCTGCTGGGCAAAAACAAGAGTCAGGCTTTAATTCCAATTTCTGACATTGATCCAAGTTGATAAAACTAAATATTTTTATTCTGCATGAACACAGTTGACTAACAGGCATAGTTAATATCTTTCAAGACAGGAAGATTAGGAAAGTTCCGGCACTAATGCTAACGAACAATCCCTGACATTGGTAGAATTCTATATAGAACTCTGTAGCAATATGGAGTTTAAAAATCAACTATTTAGTCCCATGGCTTAGTAGTGACCTTGAGCAAATTACTGAAGCAAGTCTATAAACTTCTATTTTCTCATCTTAAAAATGTTTAGCCTATACACACACACACACACACACACACACACACACACACACACACTCAAATGAGTGCACGTTTAACTGGAGAGACCTGAAGGAGTTTTGTGGATGATGCCAATGTCAATTTTCTGCTACTGATATTGTGCTTTAATTATAAAGGACAGGGTGAAGGGGAGGCTGGGTGAAGTTCCAAATAAAAAGTTGGAAGAAAAAGAGTTGCCTAGATAAATTCCAATATTGCATCCAGCTCTGAAATTCTGTAACCCTGTGAAAATCACTTCCTCTTTTTTTTCTACTTGGTTTGCCTCCCTTTCTTCCCTTTCCCCTTTGTATACCTGTTTGTTTGTTTGTTGTTTTAATATACCCTCCAATGCCTTGAGCCTACCAGTAATATCCACATCACTGCATTGCTATTAGTGGCACACAGAGTAAAACAGGATAATGCAGACACTGACAAAGATGACTGGCTGAGTGCACATATTAAGAGACTATGGTGGGAATTTCAGTAAAGGTAGTTTCAGAAACCCATCCACTCATTCAACAAATATTTACTGAGCACCTCTATGTACCAATATGCATGCTAGTCACTGCAGGGTCCAACAGTGAATAAAAACAGACCTAGATGGGGCATAGGCAATCACAGAATTTATAGGTCAGTGTGAGAAAGGCAAGAATCAAACTATCATGCAAATGAAAGTGCCCCTGCAGCTGTGCCAAGGGCTATTCAAAGGCATTTGACCTAGCAAGGTCTAGAACATCTTTCCTGAGGAAGATGAGCTCTGAAGAACAAACTGGAATTATTGATAAATGACAGGATGAAAAGGACAGCTCCAGACAGGAATGAGCATGGGCAAAGCTCTGTGGTAAAGGGAGCAGAACAATTCCAAGGGATTGGAAAAAAGGGTCAGTGTGAATACAAAAAAGACATACGGAAATCTGGTCTGAGATAAAGCTAGAGGGCTGATAAGGGAAAGACTCAGGAGGACCTTTTAGGTTATTTTTAATATTCAAGACCTATCAAATATTTGAGAATCTTATTTTTTTTGTTTTCCTATTTCAACAAAAGAAAAAAAATATGTAGGATAACTGCTAAGCTTCTCCTTAACTACTATTGTTTTAAATAAAATCAGTGTCTTAATTTCAGAGCCCTAATTTCTTATTTCAACTTAGTCATCTTAGGTCACTTAAACTGACAGTCTATCAATTTTCTTAAAAATCATCAAGGCCATTTATGTCTCAGAGCTGGTAAGAGATTTAGGTGGCAAATTGCATTTTAAAGGATGAAGCAAAAATGAAAGTGGTATATGAATTCAAAAGTGATATTTAAAATGCTGTTAAAACTAACCTACAAAAACTATTTTTAAATGGTTAAAATTCGGCTACCTCAGTAAACACAAGGGGGGAAACAGTGATAAGTTATTTTCTCTGAAAAGGAAGAAGAGTGATAAACTAAGAAAAACTCTAGAGAATACTTCACTATATCATAACACATTCTAAATGACAGATATAAATATAAAATAGGAAGAGGTCAAATTAACGAGATCAAACAAAATCTCCAAAATGGGTATCTTGGAGCTCATCTCTGTTGGCTTGTTTTTCTTTATTTACTTACTTTTTTTAATGTTTATTTATGTATTTTGAGAGAGACGGAAAGAAAGGGAGCAGGGGAGGGGAGAAAGAGAGGGAGACAGAACCCCAAGCAGGCTCCACACTGTGAGCACAGAGCCCGAAGCAGGGCTTGATCCCACGAACGATGAAATCATAACCTGAGATGAAATCAAGGGTCGACGCTTAACCAACTGAGCCACCCAGGCACCCGTTGGCAAATTATTTTTAAGAAGTCACATTTTTAAGAAATTGGTAATGACAGATTTCAGAATAAAAGAAAACCCACTTTACAGACAATAGTTATTAATTATTCTAAATTATTATTAATATAAAATGGGTACTCCTTAATCACTTTATTATATTTGCAACATAATTTTTATCCAGAGTCTTTTATT
Organism: Leopardus geoffroyi; assembly: GCF_018350155.1. Taxonomy (NCBI): domain Eukaryota; kingdom Metazoa; phylum Chordata; class Mammalia; order Carnivora; family Felidae; genus Leopardus; species Leopardus geoffroyi. Next base: position 53,080,484 of record NC_059333.1, read on the forward strand.
TTTGAGTGAAGTTACAAAATCCATCGTTTCTCCTCCTCCCAAACAGTAGTAGCATTTTTTTTCCACTATGAAAATATTAGTCCAAATTATAAATACAAATTCATCTTTCAAGGTCTGTAAGATCATGGCCCCAAGGGCCAAAAATAATATTGCATTTATAATTTATCACAGAAATATTACAGAATATATAATTTTGTGACAACAGATTCACATCTGAGGCCCAAGTCAGAAGCTGCACATACAGAACCAATATTTGGAGATAACCAGTAAGCCTATACCAAAGAAATTCAGTAACAAGAACTCCAAGTTGGTATTACTCAACTACTCTTAGAAAATTGGGACTACTTGTTTGTCTTCCCCACTCCTGGGAAATCTGCTTTTCTCCTCCTCATCATTAATTGCAGCAATTCAGTAAAGAAAATCTGTCTTATATGCTGCCTGCAAAGCCTATTAGATTCTCCCATGAAGAAAAATCTAGGGCAGAAAAGAATTGATGGAGGATACTGACACTTAAATGCAGTCTGACTTAAAATGCAGTTAAGTAATTTTGATTTTTTTTAAAATTCTCACTAATGAAAATGAAAAGAAGGATCATCCGGCTTTTATGCTCAAACATTCATATCTCAGAATTTGAGAAAACAAAGAGTAGGACTCAAAATCTGAATAGGAATTTGTACAGGATTAAATTCTCCCAACCAAAGCTTTTACATACTTTATTTGTTCATCAAAGATAATAAGAAAAATAGAATTTGATGAAAATAGAACTTATAAGATACAACATGGGTATCAGGATCTGCCAATACACCTAAGTCAACTAATGAGCATCACTGAGGCTGAGTAAACCTGTTGCTTTCATTTTGTTTTGTTTTAAGCAAAACAGTATATTTAACTTGAATTAAATTCCATAACAAATCTGATATCATTTTTTTGTCATGAGAACAGACTTTGGTGCTACAACTAAAATCTTTTAATCAAGTATCTTCCACTGTTGACCATATTTGAGATGGATAGTATAAGTATATAATATATGCTGACAAGATCACTAAATAGAGTCGTGGAAGCATAAAGGGATGTGGTACTAAGTTTTGCTGATTCTTCTGAAATCACTCTTATCCCCATTCCTTATTTCCCATTCTCACTGGCAGCACCATAAATTTAGACTTCAATTACTTCTTATTTATATACTACCCTCACAATCTCTACAGGAGTGTCCCAATCATCAACTTCATCAAACTTCAACTTCTTCTGAACAGTGGTATCAAATCTCATAAACACACCTCTGGTAATGTCACCGCTCTTTAATTATTCCTCATGGCCTACTGAGTATGAGACATATTCCTTGGTCTACGATTCAGGTACATCCAAGATCTGGTGTATCATCCACCTCTGGAGCCAAAGTGTTTTCCCCTCCCTTCCAATCACCTCCGTATACTTTGCATCTGCCGCCCCCGTGCCTTGCGTTGTATAGTGCCTCCATTTCCCACCCTCTGCCCAGTAATATCCCATCTATTTCTGAAGCTGGAATCAAGTGCTTTCCACAAAATTCTTCATGTTCGGGCCAGCCTGGCATGAGAAATCTCTCCCTCTTCAGGAATTTTTTTTTATTATACTTCTTTCAAAGCACTTCCCATCACCTTTCTATTCAAAATAATAACGTCTTTTGTATTCCTATATATCATTTCCGTAATTTGATAATTCCTTCGGGGCAGACCAAGCTTTAAATCTGAGATTGCCTTACACACCTGCAGGTACCTATGTCTTTATTGAATAAATGGTAAAAAATATCTTTGTTTCCTTTGAGTTCAGTATTGAAAGAATAGTTACAAATGAAAGCATCCATCCCATTCAAAGGATGATAAACGAAAACCACAGGAAGAAAGGCTGTTAATGGATTGATATTACAATGAAATATCAATGGTAACTTTTATCAGTTCTACTGAAACATACATAACTTGCATGGTGTCATCTGATTTAATCTTGTTTTCTACTTTAACTAGGAGCAAGCTGAGTGCCACAAAGCCACATGAAGCAAACCTGTCAATTAATTTCATCTAAACCATTTAGATAACTACTGAGCAGGTTTGCTCAACCTTCATATTTAGCACTTGGGCTTTTCTTTGTTGAAAAGTTTAATTTTGCTATGTTAAGCTCTTGGGTACACCGATGGTTCCTAAGAACCTTTATTAATAGAACTCTTACCAATACTAACCATCATTGATTGCCTATACTAAAAAATACCTTCAAAAAATAAGAAATAATAAAAAAAAAAATAAAAGCACTCCATAAAGTAGTCTACAAAAAAAAAAAAAAAAAAAAAAAAAGAAAGAAGTATTTTTTAATAGTAACTACAGGAGTAAATTGTGAATACACTGGATTCTACTCTATGTGTTTGTATACGTGGGCTGTTCATCTAATGTCAAGCTAAGCACTTTCAAAAAACAAAAGTCTTTATTTGGAGATGCATTATCTACCACCTCCTTAATCAACTCCATCAACCATCAAGTTTACTGAGCACTGCTACTCCAATGGATACCTAAAATAAACGATCTCTAACAAAAGAATCTAAATTGTCATTGAAGTGACAGGTCTACCACAACTGCGAGCAATGTAAAACAAAGTGTTCTTTGGAGTACATTAGCATCCAGCTCTTGGAAGCTAAAAACAGGTTTCAGAAGGAGACATCAGGAAGCCCCAAAGTCTCACGTTAGAGCTGGGACAGGGACTGGGTGGACAGAATGAAAAGTTTCCAGATGGATGGGAGAGGAAATCATGACCAAAGGTACAGAGACAAGAATTAGCATGACATGTTTCTAGGATTATGAGGGAATGACAAAAAGGTGGAGACAAGACTGGAGCAGTAAGAACTGAGATGGGGTATATAAAGAAAACCAGATTACAAAGAAGACATAATCTTCTGTAACAAAAGCAGATGCCCACAACAGGGATTAAAGTGTTCCCTAGCTTTAGCAAAACAGAGGAACAAGATACTGAAAGGCCAGCCATTAATAGTAATCTAGCCAGGAGGGAGAGAAGGCTGAAATAACACAGTTGTAAGAAAATAGGAAACAGGAAGAAGCAGAAAAGTTTATATTTAGGGGAGAGGAGATTTAATGAAACTCAGAAGTAAATGAAGAGGGGAAACAGATGAAAAAGATGAGTAGTCATAGAGCACACTAACAGAAGCAAGGAGGAGTTCAAGTTCATTAATTTGAAATGATGTTATGGGTTCCAAGCATATGTGTTGATAGGCAATATGGAACTAGAGCAAAGTTGAACAGAAAGAATTACAATCAAGAGAGCCATAAGCATGACAGTGATAATTGTGAGTTCAATAAAATCGCCAAAAAGAGAGTAGACTTGTATCAAAGACTGAGCCTTGGGGAATACTGGCATTAGGAGGGAGAGAACCCAAGAAGAGGAATGCATATGGAATAGTTTACAGGCAAGAAAGGAATTGAGACAGATGTTACTGAAAATCAGAGAGGCGAATATCTCAAAAACCAGTGGGAGGTGTGGCAGACGCCAAGCCACAGAGTGGAACAATAAGGTCAAAGGAAATCTCAGAGCAAGTTCTGAAAAGTGGAATATGCCAAAGTCCAAATCCAAGACATGACCGAAGGTACTGTTTAGAACAATTAAAGAGCTGTGTATGCCACTAGAATAAAGGCAGGCAGAAAAGTGACTGGTAAAGGTTTCAGGTTGACGTGAGAAAGAAGTTATTTAACAAGCATCGTGAGAGTGAGAGGTAGTACACACACATACATACAGCAACATATACCGTCAGAGCCAATAAGATCGAAGTTACATTAAGTTTTATGTCTGTTCATTTATCATTTTAGATCATTACACTGAAACTTGTTTCCAGGAATGAAAATGCCTTGTGAAAATAAATAATTACTATTTCAAAGGTTTAATTATTTTATCTCTTGTTTAAATATTCTGGTTTCCAGAAATCCTTGTACTTTCATTTAAATATATCACAATACTACTGAGGTGGCTTTAAAAAAATAAAATACTACAGGGGCACCTGGGTGGCTTAGTCACTTGAGCACCCAACTTCACCTCAGGTCATGATCCCGCAGTCTGTGAGTTTGAGCCCCACATTGGGCTCTGTGCTGACAGTTCAGAGCCTGGAGTCTGCTTCAGATTCTGTGTCTCCCTCTCTCTCTACCCCTCCCCTGCTCGCTCTCTCTCTCTCTCTCTCTCTCTCTCAAAAAAAATACACATTTAAAAATTTTTTTTAAAAATACTATAAACTTGGATAGAATTAGTGAAAATTTTCCCTGAAAAAACAAAAAACAAAACAAAGAACATCAGACGATAGTGATTCCAAAGAATGGATATTAATAAATTGGTAATCATAAAATGTACTTACATTTTATTGTGTTGTAAAACACAATGCATTGTACTGTATTTTATGTATTGTCAAATCAAATTCTGGATTTAAACACAAAAATCTTTCATTTCATAATTCAACTTAGCAAATAAGCCCGTTGATTTTAACAGTTCTTCATCAACGATCAACATGTACTGAGATTATACTACTGTACTAATAAAAGGAAGGTTTGAGGCAAAAAATCTCCAGATCCTTACAATGCAGGTAGGAAAACTGGAGAGACATTAAAAAAGTAATGAAATGGGTTCATGTTAATAGTATTCCCTATTGAAAGTATAAGAGCAATTGAAAAATAAAGCACAACTGACTATACAGTGTTTGCACATCAGTAAAAATTCTGAGAAATAACACTGACATTTTTGAAATTAAGGCAACAAATTAAAACTCAAAATTAAATTAAAAGCAAAAAGAAAATCATGCATACTTTTGATAATAAATAAGCCAGAAACACAACTGTGTACTACCACTGAATTTACTGCAAAGGGTTTTAATAATTCTAAACACAACAGAAACTGTAAGAATCTTTCAACCAATAAATTAAATTATAAAAAGCCTACAGAAGTTTAGAAAAATGGATAATTGGAAAGGTTAATTTTATTTAAGCAATTTTAAATAAGACAGTATACAGCTATTTTAAGCTACTCTATTACTTCAACAGCTTTAGTAGTTTATTAACTATAAGGTATAGAAAAATTAAAGCCAAAAATTTTGATTGAGAAAAGTGAGGACTTCCCCTGGGTACTGACTTGTAAAAAAAAAAAAAAATCCTCAGAACAAGTAGTTATGTCAGTGAGCAAAAGCAAAGAGGAAAAAAAAGTTTCTTTCAACTCAACTCCCTCTGACTTAATTTCACAACTGTACCTGTCAGTCCGCAAAACAGAAATCCTTCCACTGATAATGTAGACAATGACTCCATTATGCTTCAAACATACTTGGCATACTTAGATATAACCTAAGTCTAGACCCATATATCAGCTAAATGCAGTCAACCACTGTGTAAAGTAGTTAAAAGGAATAATTATAAATATTTAAGTTGGGGCATTAGATTTCCCTGAAGGTCAAAATTAATAGATGTATCAAAATATATAATGAGGTAAAAGTAGGTAATGTAAGTTAGTGTAAAAAGTTGTCTTCTACACTTGTCTTTCTCAGTCTGAAATAATTCACTTAGCATAATGCCCTCTAGGTCTATCCATGTTGCTGAAAATGGCACAATCTCATCCTTTTGGAGTTATCATATTCCTGTGTGTGTGTGTGTGTGTGTGTGTGTGTATCCATTTGCCTATCAAAGGACATGCAGGTTAATTTCATATCTTGGCTACTGTAAACAATAAAGCAAAATTCTTTAAATGGATGCCATACTTCCTCTCAGTTTTACATACTCTACGTATAAAACATCAAACAATTCCAAAATTCCATTGATATACTATTTTCCTATTATTACATAGAAGAAAAAAATCCTAAAATGAAAAAATTTATTTTACATAATGAAATCCACTTATCTTAACTATACTAAGGTTTAGGAAGAAGAAGCTAGCAGAAAGCACTTAGAGTAGTAGAAGCAAGATTAAAGGAGAGGGCTACATTTAATTTGATTCTAGGAATCAGGGCTAAGATATCAAGATCCATGCTCACCAATTAGTAGTTCTCCCCATGTGTTCCAGCTTAGAGAGAGGGCATCAACTCATTTGCTTTAAATTTATCACCATAATTAAGTTGTATGAATTTCACATACACACAAAATTAAAATATGAAACCTCAAAGAGTACAGAAAGAAATTCTTTGAAATAAGCCTTAAGAATTTTATACCACAAGGGCGCCTGGGTGACTCAGTTGGTTAAGCATCTGACTTTGGCTCAGGTCATGATCTCACGGTTCACGAGTTCGAGCCCCACATCGGGCTCTGTGCTGACAGCTCAAAGCCTGGAGCCTGCTTTGGATTCTGTGTCTCTCCCGCCCCCCCCATCCCTCCATCCACTAATGCTCTGCCTCCCTCCCTCTCTCTCTCTCTCTCTCTCTCTCTCTCTCAAAAATAAACATTAAATTAAAAAAAGAATTTTATACCACAAAATCAAGAAAATACATACCGAAAAACCAGACTTGCCCCCTTGTAAGGAAATCAATTGAACTGACAACCTGGAAATTCATTTGGCTTAAAAAGTCCTAGAAAGTGTTTTTTTCCATCTTTGTAACTCCCCACTCTATTTTGCTCTTTACCAGGAAAAGTAAAATTCTAATTTTAGAAAAACTGGTAATTCAATAATTTTAATGGAGGTTCATAAGATGTGGTTTAAAGAAACCATTTTACCAAATCCTTAAAGGTAGAACATAAAGTGATGGCTGTGAGGTACCATAAGATACCATCACCTCCAACACTTAAAATTTTAAACAAATGCCAAATAAAAACTAAATATTCCATTGTTTCTATTTTGCTTGATTTTATAGGGTTCACAAAATTGAACTAGGTACTCATTCTGTCCCTTATATCCAAACACAAAATAATTTAGGTGCCTGACTAATATTCTTCACCAATCTTTGTCCCTTAAAGATTGGAGGCACATAACTTACTATTCAAATGGTGAACAGCTATCTAAGAGACCCATCAATATTCCAATGCCAAACAGTCCAGAGGTTTACACACTCTGTAACCTCCCAGAAGTCAAGTGCCAGAGCAAATGATCTAAATAGTAAGTCCTTAGAAGTTCTACCAACAGGTAGCATCATCCTACCGAAAAACCAGTGTATAGACAAGATGTTAAAATTTCACAACAAGAATACAGATTCATACAAAATACTAATGCCAAAAGGGGGAGGGTAGAAGGAAAGAAAGACACAAAAAAGAAAGAAAATGTCTAGAAGGCAGGTAGAAAAAGAACCTGATTACAAAGCTCAGTGGCACTTCAGCATGCTAGTACCAAATATGCATTTGTATTCTCTCCTCTGAACATATGAGAAGGTGCTGTAATCACCCAATAAATGCACCTACTTTCTCAAGATTCCCAAGTACTAAAATGTGCATTTAAAAAAGACAGGATTTGTGCTCACTGACTTCCCCTCCTTCCTTCCTCAACTAATTTTTCATCACTTCAATATTTCTCTATATCTTCACCCAACTTCTTCTCCCCTCCTGTCTCAGGAACAAACAGAGCTGCTCATTTCCAAGGTCGTGTCTGCATATATCCCTGTTCCCACCATGTTACTGTACTAAACACACCTGTCTGCATCTTGTTTTACTTTCTTTCTGTATAAAACCTTGTAAACTGCCAGCAAGCACATATCGATACAACTCATTACTTTTATAAATGGGAATATTCCATCGTATGGATGTATATAATTTCCTTAAGTGATTCCCTGTCGTTTGCTACTATAAATACAATTGCTATCTATAATTATTTTTATTCATATGCATTTATATACAAATATATAAATATAAATGCATATAATATATGCACATACACAGAGGCAGCATTTAACAACAAATTAAACTTTTGAATGGGATAACATGCTAAGTTATCTCTAAACACAAGAGGCCTGGGAAAGCTGCTCAAGGAAAGCTGGAGAATATGAAAGAAAAATGTTTTAACTATTCTCAGACCTGTTAATCCTTTAACAACTCCAATAGCTCCCATCCTATTCTTAGGATGAGCATGCTAACAGGCAAACATTCTAAGTCTTTCCATGGCTGGTCAATTCTGGAGCAAACTGGTACTCCCTATTTTGAGTACTGTGAATGGGCTATCCTCCCCTTGAAAGTGAACTCAAATAATGTTCTCACTCAGTTACATTTGCTGGAGGGTTAGTATCTCTTCAGGCACAGTCAGAGCCAAAGTAAACAAATAAATTAAATCTAAAGTAAAGTAAAGGGATAACAGTAGGACTCTTTCAGACATGGATGGGAAAATAAATCTCCCGTGTGAGAGGATTTAAAACTTTCTTCAAAGTCTCCTCTGCTAGCCTTAGCACCCAAACAATTCTACTCATTTTGTTTTACCTTTCATCTTATGGTTTCTTTAAAAAGCAACATGTGTTTAATCGACGTGTAATATTATTCACATATCAGCCAGGAGCACTGTCCAGGGAACTGAGTAATGGCAGTTAAGTGCATCAGCATTTTCTGATTTATAACTTCAGTGTTCCTTAAATCAAAGACAAGAGCTGCTTCCCCAGATTGGAGCAGAGAAAGCTCTCCAACCTTGCCCCTCTCATCACATCCCCTGTCTTACTGACATGATACCATAGTGAGGCTTGTGTTCCTGTTTATGACTCAGAAAAGTACTTGTTTATAGAACCCATTCAATGCCCTATTCATCCCCAGAAGTGAAGTGTGTTGAAATTAAAAGGCGGTACTTGAATTTGATAAGTTTAATGACAGAGAACAGAAAGTCTAAACAGCTTTAGTTTAGGCCCTTATAAAAGGCCCTAAAATTCAAACATCACCTCTGACATTCTTCCTGCTTCTACCGAAAATAGACAGCAAGGTTAAACTTCACTGAAACAGCTGTTTCTGGTTATGATCAGTGTCACTGACAGACAAAACCACACAGAACGGAAGGCTCCCTGGCCTGATCTCATCCCGGCCTCTCTTGGAGACCTTCCATCCACACGACTACTAAAGGGTGAGAAAACTCTCCCTCCCGGACTGAACCACCGGGATTGGCATGTCTTTTGCTACACCAGACCCCCTCAGGGCCACAGCAGTGCAGCACAGACATTTTCAGACCCACAAACCATTTTTGTTGTAAGAAAATCTTGAGTTCAAAATAATCAGTTTAAGAAACACACAGGACGTTTTATGTTTCTTGATAAGCTTATATCCTACTTCTAAATCAAGCGACCAATCAACTCCAAATATCCCTAATTCAGTCACCTACACGCTTTGACACACCAGCTATTGCCTTTCCTACTGGGTTACCGTTACTCTTCCTATTGCAGAACATAGGCTGAGCCACACACCTCACAGGCTGGACCTTTGAAAAGGAGGATGCTTTTCTGTCTTGGTCACAATTACTCTTTGTTTCAAGTTGCAACTTATCTTCCCTTGTCCGGAGCTCCAATTTGCCAAGGTCCCATAAAGCCTGAACTTAGAAATTCTTCCCAGCTCAAAAGCACCCTCTAGGGCTCCCTTGAGCCTTCCTCCTTACTTCTCCATCACTCTCCTTCTTCAACGCCCAAACCAAACTCCGGCCCTACTACTATTTCTAATAGCTGACTCTCCATCTCCCCGCTATGTTCCGAGTTCTTCTTTAAGAAATCCAAATACACTTCTTTCTCTCCATTTCTCTCCACATGGCCACCAATCCTACTTCACCTTTGAACTCAGGGGTTCTCTAACCCCTGCGCCACTCTTCTCCCCAGCATCAGCCCTCCTGAGGAGCAGGCAGTTAACTGGGGAGTTTAAACATAAGCCTTCCAGTATGTTCTTCCTACAGAATCACAATTCCCTAAGCTCCAGACTGACAGGCTGTCAAATCCACCCAAGTCCCTCTACAGCCCTGCTCACTCTTCAGGGAGAAATGACAGGGGGCTGCAGTCTTCCTGCTGCAAAGGGCAACGTTATGCACAAGGGGCCTCATCAAGGGGTGCTATTTGTGGAAACTGTTACCACAGCCTCAAATTCAAATCAAGTACTCCCCTGCATGTGAAATGGACTATAACGGGCTGGTTTTCTGCCGTCCAAGCAAGTCTGCTTTAATTAACAAATGTACCTAGAACCTAAACCAAATGCCACATGTTTTTGTCACCTTAAGAAGGTCAAATACCGCAAACCTCGCCTTGGTTCAGGGAAGCTGTGAAGCAGATTCAGGCTGTCTTTAGTGAATTACACCCTCCCCTCTCTGGGTCCCTTTCTTCTCTGTACCATTCCCTGGGGCTAATCACCCAGCCCATTCCCACTCACAACTGACTTACGGTAGCGACAACTTCGAAGAGGATTTCGATACAGACTGTGGAAGACCAGGTGGTAGAAACGGAGAAGGAAGCTGACACAGCAACCACCCCACTTCACACCAGCCACTGAGAGAGAGATTTCACTTCTCCACTTTCTCCCTTTTGGACTTAGACCCAAGCAAGAACTATCCCCACTCCTTGCAAAAGTCTTAACAATGACAACCAGATGTAAGCAGAATAGTACCCAGAGCTTTACTATAAGAGCCTCTCCTCTTTTTCTATCCTCTTACCCCAGATGACTCTTCCTCAGAGTACTTACCACTAACTGAAACTACAGCATTTTGCATGTGTTGTTTTCATGGGCCGCCTCCCCTACTGAAACGTACACTCCATGAGGACTGGAGCTACAGCTGGTTAGCTCACCAGGGACGCCCCTGTGCCTGGACATGGCTGGTGCAGCAAAGGCCCTCAACAGGTAACGACACGATGAAGCTAATCAATCTGGTCACAGTCATCTCTCTTGTCACAGTTCTGCCGCTAATGTCTTATGAGACACTGTGCCAAGATTTAAACCCAGGGTGGGAAAACCATTCCCTTAAACCAATCTTCCACTCCAAATTCCCACCTCCTCATCTCCTTGAACACTGAGATGGGGAGGAAAAGAGGAGCAGGGTGGTAACGGGAAGGAGAGGAAGATGACAAAAGAGGAGAAGGAAAAAAAGCACTCAAAGTAAAATGTAGATGATGTTCAGTGTTTCTGATATTTTCTGTCTGTTTTCTATACACGTGGAAGAGGATTCAAGCTCAATAATTCATAATTCCCCTGTATGACTAAAACGGGGCCAGGACAGAGTAGGTGCTCAACAAATCATGTCGAAGGAACCAATGAATATAAATACATGGGTTAATAAGAATTTGAAGAGTAAGGTAACTAACAAGAGCAGATTTTACTGCCATGTGTCTCTTGCCTCAGTTTTCAGATTAAAAACAGCTCCTCGTTAAATTGTTTTAAAGGTACAAAGTGGTTCAGGCGCCTGGGTGGCTCAGTTCGTTGGGCATCTGACTTCAGCTCGGGTCATGATCTCGTGGTCCATGAGTTTGAGCCCCACGTCAGGCTCTGTGCTGACAGCTCAGAGCCTGGAGCCTGCTTCAGATTCTGTGTCTCCCTCTCTCTCTGCCCCTAACCCATTCGCATTCTCTCTCTGTCAAAAATAAACAAACATTAAAAAATAAATAAATAAAGGTACAAAGTGGTTTACCAGTACCTGAAATTCTCACCTGCCTTTGACTGACTATTCCTGACGAACAAGTGTGAAGGCAATAATTTAAGAAGCATTATGTCACCATTCTAGGTTGGTATTAAGCATTCACTTTCCAGTATAATAAACACTGCACTATATCACCAAGTGAACCCCAATCTTTTTCACTCATATTTCATTTGAAATCTGAAAGGCATATTTGAGAGTATTCTGATAACATATAAATCCACAGAAATTATGCAAAATCAATGTAATAAGATTAAAAATCTTGAGAAGACTCCCCTAATTAAGCACCTAAACAACAACTACAAATGCTTTTGAAATCTAAGGCCGACAGGGCGCATGGGTGGCTCAGTTGTTTGAGTGCCTGACTTCAGCTCAGGTCATTATCTCACGGTTCATGGGTTCAAGCTCCATGTCGGGCTCTGTGCTGACAGCTCAAAGCCTGGAGCCTGCTTCGGAATCTGTCTCTCTCTCTCTTTCTCTCTCTGTCCCTCCCCTACTTGTGCTCTCTCTCTCTCTCTCTCAAACATAAATAAATAAACTGTAAAAAAAAAAAAAAAAAAAAGAAAGAAAGAAATTTAAAGCCAAGCATTTCAGGCTTCTAAATGGTTCCATCAGGACATGTCTCCTATTTTCTTTATGGAGACTCAAGTTCAATGTACAACTCAATTAGAGCAACAAGATAGTAGATACTTCAAAAGAAATCCATTATCTCATGGACCAAAGAAATGAATTCACATTTACTACATACATAAAATTTTCTCTATTAAGTCATTCATAAAGAAGTAATAAAACCATGTGGTGCAAAATGTGACAATATAAAACATGACCTACATTAAGAAGAGACAAAATATGAGATGAGACACACTAACCTGGGAACGTTACAGCTTCAGTATTTAATCCAACAAATTTCCTATCCATTTTCTAGCATTTAGCACTATCACATAAACTGTGGAACTGAGTAACCTTTCACATGAATGATTTAATTGGTGCCACTTCACTACTGAAGAACCTGCAATGGTTCTCCACAGCTTCTGTAAGATCAAATCCACACTCCTTAACCCTGCCTTATTTTGTCCCCAGCTTCATTCACCTGTTCATCATCTTTTATTCTCTCAAACAGTATTACAGACAAAAGCAGCCCACATTAATGTAATAACCACTAATTGCCTTGCACCATATTAGACAGTTAACCAATGTTTTTCTATATACTCTCAACCTTGCCACTAGATGGGTATTATAATACTTTTCTTATGAGTAAAGATATTGAGACACAGAGAATTCAGGTAATTTACTACAAGAGCTAGAGTTTGAACCCTGACTAATGATTAATGGGATTCAAACCGGGTATGGAAATGAGTAAAGCCTAAAGAGAATCAAGAGGTCAGAAGAACAGAGTCGGAATAACAGAGAATATCAATGAAGTTTAAGAGCAGACTTCATGGGTATGAGGAAATAAGAGAGCTGGAAGGACTGAGAGTATGTGTGCTGAATGAGATTTTGGACTTAAGGATTCCAAACGACGGCACGAGTTGGCTAGGGATAGACACGACTGAGTGGAATAAAGGTAAGAGCCCCTGATAATGAAGTCAATGAGGTGAGAATTATAGTTGCCTCGAACGAAGGTAACATCTGGGGTGCAAAAAGACTCAAGTTCCCTTCAAATGCTAGTGTGTGCTCTGAAGACTAATATTGACATCTATAAAGATGTGTCTGCTACAGGAGTCAGAAGATTGTGGAAGTACTGACAGGGAAAGTTTTTGAAAGTAAACAGAAGAGTAATGGTCCACAAGTGGGCTCCAGTGAAACAAGAGAATTCCAATAGTGCTCCAAGGATCAGAATACAGTCTGGTCCTAGACGTTTTTCTACATTGATATGGAAGGAAACGTTCCTTCAGATTTTCCATGCACATATAAAATGAAATTTAAAGTGAAGGTGAATCACAGGCAAGGAAGATTACATGTGGTCATTCCCTAGTTTTCTTTAAATGCAAGATGCCTGGTGTTTGCAAGCAGTTCTATCTATGCATACAGAATGTGATGGAATTTGGCACAGCCACAAATAGAGAGCTTGGAGAAGACATCAATAGACGCATATGCATTGTTCTTGTAATATAATACTGCCCTTCTTTCAACTTTCCCACTTAGAGCTTCACACATAATTTACAATGATTCTGCAGAAGCTGAGTATTTCAATATAATGAAACATAACTAAATAACTCAGGCACAAACCACATCATTCAGTGAAGCTATATCCCATCCCAGTGTGATGATGTAAGTTGCCTTTTGGACTGAAAATGACAAAACTAAACAATGCTTTCTGAAAATTTCTCACTCATCATTATGAAACTTTTCTTTTCCTAGTACTCATCTCCCACACAAAAGTTGGTTCCTATAACATGCACAATTTCTTGTAAGTGTTATTACTTAGTCTAAAAGGTTGCAAAGCACAGGGCATTTTTCCATCCATTATAATATAAGCCCACAAACTCCCTAAACTCAGTTACTTAACTGAATTTCACCAGTGTGCATGTTCAGGAATAATGTCAGGCAACTGGTCTCTATTAAGGTCCCAGAGCTCTGGAGAACTGGCCAGGCAGAGCTGTACCAGAGTTCCCCCCAGACACCAACCAAAGGTAGAAGGGGAAGAGAAAGATGTGGGGGATAAAGATAAAGGGAAGTATAGGAAAGCAGACACAAAGACTACAAACAAAGGAAATCTGGACTATCAACAGATAATATCTGGTTAAACTCTTGATGCGTCATGATATCCAACAGTCAGGGATAGTCACACAATAGTATGACATAGAATAACTGTATAAGATAATCCACAACAATATAATATTAAAGAGCCTCATTAGCATGAATTCAGTGCTCCCTTTTAGCTAAACAAGGCACAGTTAATAAAGCTTTATTTCACATGGCTCTCCCTTACTTATGACTATTATCCAAATTGGAAACTTGTATCTCAAAAACTGCAGCAGAAATGGTTAATATTGTCAGCACAGTGGTGGATTCTAGCATCTCGTTTTGGCTGTATGCAACACTGACACAGAATAATAGTGGCTTATGTTCACGTTTATTTCCCTCTCATCTAAACGTATGGCAGCTCTAGCCTACGAGATGGTCAATGATCAAGGCTCCTTCTCCCTTGAAGTTCTGCCACTCCTCTGCTATCGTGCTCCTCTATGTGGCCTAAGATGACTCATAACCATCTTCACATCCTGGCCAGCAGAGAGCATGAAAAGAAGTGGGAGTTTATGTGGTCTCCCTTTAAGGGCATGATCTAGAAGCTGCACACCTCACTTCTACTCACATCCAATGAGTCAGAACTTACTCACAGGGTTACATCAGCTCCATGAGAGCCCCCCCAAACACTCTTAACTATAACAATGGACGAATACATTATAATAAGAAAGGAGCCAAATGAATTTGGAGGCAGAAATGACGAGGGAAACTGCAAAATGACTCTCATTAGATGTAAGTGAAGCTTCACTGATTGAATTAAGACAAATCAGATGATCTTTCCTTAAAGGAGAAAATATTGAGATACATGCTAAAACACATTAAAGATAGGATTTTGTGGGGTGCCTGGGGGGCTCAGTTGGTGCAGTGTCTGACTCTTATTTTCGGCTCAGGTCATGATTTCACAGTTCACGAGTTCGAGTCCTGCATCAGGTTCTGTGCTGACAGCATGGAGTCTGCTTAGGATTCCCAGTTACCCCTCTCTCTCTGACCCTCCCCCTCATGCATGAGCATGCACATTATCTCTCTCTCTTTCTCTCTCTCTCAAAAACAAATAAACATTTTAAAAATAAAAATAGGATTTTTGTGAAAAACTAAATATTTTTTAAAACACCAAAAGGAATATATTTTGCATTTTTAATAAATAAATAAATAAATACATACATACATAAATAAATAAGCAAGCAGGCATCAACAGGTTTAAACAATATTACCCTTAAGGTTGGGACAAAATATTACCTTTCTCTAAGTGGTAAGTTTACGAGAGAGATGATGATATATGAAATATAAATTGAAGTATTTTCATAAACTTACTTATCTGAACACAACCTACTTGATTTTTTTTAAATAATCAGCAGGTCTAAGATATCTCAGACTTCAGTATAGAAAAGGTCAAAGGAAGTTTTACACAACTTTCTCTTGGCACATCTCAAGGTATCACCTACATCAGCAGTAATGAAGTAGTCTGAAAAGGTGAGAAAACATTTCAACCACAACGGAACAGAAGCTTCTAGGGAAATTCTATGCCACATTTCTAGACCAGAAAATTTAACATGTACGACTTGCTGCAATTATTTTTTAAGTTACAGTCTTTCTGAGGGTAAAAAACAATTTAAATAACATTTTTTTAACCTTCTATCCCCCTGTGTAGTAACTGCTAAAGAGACACTATAATATCCTCTAACATAATGATGAAATACTATCTTAAAAACCATTTTTATAAAGCTCATGAAAATACATACATCAGGAAATCCACATTGCTTTTCCAATCTGGTTTTGTAGTTTATGGCAAAATAAACACTTTAGCATTGAACACACAGGTGAAATCAATGTAACGAATACTGGTTGTCTACATAGTTTTTCCACAGTGAAGGCAGAAGATCAACTCCTAAACACAAAACTGCAGCTATCTTTATGATATGGAAGATTTCCTTCTAAAGTCAAATTTTTCTGTCCTTCTCCTCTACTTCTGTTGGAATGAGACCTGATATCAGGAATTCCTAGCCCTGTGGCATTTCACAATTCTCCCAGTTGTCTTTACGATGAACCAAACTCTAAAAAGAAAATCCTTTGAAGGTTAATTAGCATTTACTTGAATGTAAAATTCCATATCACTTCATCTAGCATATCACAAACAATTTTTAAAAGATCCATTATTATTATCTTGGAAACATCTCTTCATATCGCTAATTCACTGTCCCTTTGGAGAGGAAATTCTTGCTATCGAAAGCCATTACAAGAAGGGCAAATAATTTATTACTACTGAAAACTGAACTCAGTGCAGTCCTGATAACAATATTTGAAGTGCTGTTTTCAAACACTGACTATATTAATTTCAAGAGATACCTAATTTTATACGTAATTAACACACCTGTAAACCCAAGAACTCCAGCGATCGGGTGCATCTGACTTGACTCCATTTTCACCTGAACACTTGGGAATTCTGCTTTAGATGTTAAGAAAAAATTAAGAGAGCAATAACGCACAGTTAGGATCTGTGCTTTCTACCCCTCCACCATAATGCACTGTTGTCAACATCAGAACAACTTGTCTGTGGTATAACCACTTTATAAATCCTGGAGAACCATGACAGGAAAAGTCTTCTAATAAAGCCACTGAATAGGTGTCCAAAACTGCCTAACAAGGTTGTCCCATGTTTATATGACAGACATTTAGATCCTTGTACTTCATTTCCTAAAGGAAGCAACATTTCCTATTAAAGGCTTTTCCTCTAAATGTCTAATACTTTCCCCTCAGTCAGCAACACAAGAATCTGAATATTTTTCTTCTGCTAGGGGAAGAGTTGGTCACCTTGAGTCAGGATCAATTTTATGAAGCGTCATATAATAATTTGAAAGATTAATCAGATTTTGTTGTGAGACACAGATGAGAACTACATTGTTTTTTCTTTTAAAGAACCACTTCTGTCACGAACAGTTTGTTTAAAAAAACAACCTACAGTCTTAAGATGAAATGTTAAAGTTGAAGTTATAAGATAGTAAAATATCTGATTATAGAACTTCAGAGACAAAAACATTTTAGAGTATGCAAGTAAGACACACATCTGTTCATCTCACGAGCCTAAGGTGAAACACAATGTCCACTACAACTTCAACCAGGGCACAATGAAGACAAGTGACCAAGATTAAAAGTCAAACTCTTTTCTCAAAAGTTGGTCAATTCCTTCAGTGCCCATTGTGCGTGTGGTACATGGTCCAGGGCAAACCATTTAAAACAAGTGAGACACCAAACATACAAATCAGTAGCACTAGACTTCACGAAATATCCTAAATGCAAAAGTGTCATTTAAATATGAAATTGTGCAGTATACTATCAGAGTAACTTCCTTTCTTTTTTTCCCCCAAAACATACTCCCCTCCCCACATCAGAAACATAACCATACTCATACTTAAAAAGTCAGAATAGCAAAAGTGAAAATGTCCGAAAAGGAAACGCAAAGTCCCCCAATTCCCACCCTTCTGGGTACCCCAAACCATAAAACCCCAACACAATATGCATTTACATACTCCTGAGCTAGGTGGGTATTTCCCACTCCTTTCAAAGGTCTTCCATGCAACACTTGCCCTGCCTGTACCTAACTGCTACTCAGCCCTTGAGAACAGCTCACACGTGATTCCCCACCAGACATCTTCCTTGAACACCAGGTGGGCTCAGGGGCCCTCCTCTGTGAGTACTGAGGACACTGAGTTTTACCCAACTAGATCTAAGACATTCAAAGGACCAAGACAGAGCTAGGTTTCTACTCAACCAACCACAGTGGTTTGACATATGTTAAAAGCTCAAAAAACTCAAGTGCTGACACTTAATTACTGAGAAAATGTACCAAGAATAAGAACTCCCATTACAACTTGAAAGAAAGGTAACATAATTGAGGAAAAGAAGAAAATATCAGCAAACATTCAAAATATTGATTGGCACAACCTATCAGATGGAGTGGTCAAAGAAGACCCATTTAAGGAGGTGATATGTACACAGATCTTTGTCTCTATCCTAAAAATGGGAAGTTAGGGGAAGAGCTTTTTAGGAAGGGAAAAGTATTTGAAAAAGCAACAAGTGGAAAACATCTTGGCACCATCCAGAAATTGAAATTAGACGAGTGAGGCTGAAGTGTAAATTATTCAAGAGTAAGCAAGAGAGTAATATGGTAAATTTTTAAATTATTTCCAATTAAAGGAACTAAATAAACAAAATATTATGGAGAGAATTACTTTAGTACGCGATACTGAGTAATGGACAGAGGTAGAGAATACAGTTCAAAAAAGTAGGATGGAGCCCAAAAGCTCGTCAAAGTAGCTCCAGGTTGATGGAACTGGAAATAAGGAATCATTTAAAAACTGTTATAGGGGAGACTGGGTGGTTCAGCAGGTTGAGTGTCCAACTCGATTTTGGCTCAGGTCACAATCTCACGGTTTGTGAGTTCGAGCCCCGCATCAGGCTCACACTGACAGTGCGGAGCCTGCTTAGGATTCTCTCTCTCTTCGTCTCTCTTTGCTCCTCCTGCTCTCTCTTCTCAAAATAAATAAGCTTTTAAAAAATTCTTATAAAAAAATAATCATGCATGATATAATTATTAAAATAAAGGATGGCAATTCGTTTACAAAGGTAGTAAGGAATGCCTGAATACTGTTCACCTGCTCCAGGAAGAGATAATATATATCACAGACTCCTGTATATAATATATTCATAATACTATGTTCATTAACTTAAGAGTCAGAACTGGGAAAGTACCCAATGACACCTCTGCCATAGGGATTTTGAAATTTTCCTTTACTTTGCATGAGGGAAAAATATTACATGGATGCATCAGGTGCCAATTTCGTGTTTCTCAGTAAAACTTTTAAATATGCTAATTTGAAGCAGCAAAATACAACAAACAATTAAATATGTTAAAAGTAGCTTCAGTTGTAATTCTGATGTTTCTGTGCTATTTAGTTCTCTGAAAACACAGATTCTAGACACTGGTTCTAATTATGGATCAATAGGCAGAAGAGGGATGCATGTGGTTTCAAGGCCCTTTTCATCCTCTCTAAAATGTCACATGAAAAGAAAACCCTCAGCTGATTAAAAGAAATATTTCTGGACCACGCAAGATTAGCAAGCCCAACTTAATTAAATTTCTCTGGCTTAATAACTATTAAATTTCTCCTTCCATCCCAAAAAGGAAACAAAACTGAACAAAACAAAAACAAACCGACAACAGCTTCTGTCCACATAGGTTCAAAACCACCTGCCAAGTTTCATGATGCTCCTTAAATAGCACATGGCTTGAGATTAGTGTACACGCATCCCTCACTCCTTTCATCCATGGTGACTGCATACCTACCACGTGTAGGATTTGGAGGAGGCACTAGGGAGACAGCAATGAAGAAAAGAAAGATTATATAGATTAAAACAAGATCTGGAGAGAAGAGAACAGAGGACCACAGAGAAAGTAAAGTGTGGAACAATTTAGAGTGATTGGTCAAGGAAAGCTTCTGAGGAAGTGACATTTCAGCTCTGATCTGAAGGATGAGCAAGAGTTAAATAGCTGAAAAAGCTTTCAGGCAGAGGAAGCCATGGATGTGGAGGTCCCGAAAGCCTGAAAAACTGAAAAATGAGTGGCTGGAACAAAGACCAGAGGGAGATTGTCTTGAGATGAGGTTAGAGAGGCAGATAATGGAGAAATATAAATGATAAACCACTCATATGAATAAACAGTGGTTTTCGTTGTGTTATTACTCAAGCTGCCAGCCATCACAGTTTCCATTCATTCCAACCATATGGTCTTGTATGATGAGAATAGATTTTGAGGCTAGCAAATAAAAACGACTCATTTGGCATGATGGTTCTGGACAGCATTCCAGAGTCCTGCTTCAAGCAGAATAGTGAAAGCAGACCAAATACCTTTCTCTGGGTCAATTAGGCTTATTAATTTCCATGACCAGTTAAAATTAAAGACAAAATTTAGAGCCTAATATAAGATAAAAGTTAGTAATGTTTACTTTTTTATAACTCATGTGGCTTACAAACAATCAGGATATTTTTGTTCTGCTTGTGATCACTTTCGTTTTCTGAACAAGAAATGCTGCTAAGGTTTGTTTTCAGTACCCAGAGGTATTATAATCATAAATGTCTGATTTTAATTCTAATTTAAAAAAAAGGGAAAACTCACTCACATTCCTAGGTATTTTCTTTATAACTCAAATAATTTTATTTTTCATAGAAATTTCAAAAATTGAGTATGCATCTCTTTTAAATCTAGTGACATCAATAATGACTAATTTTGAGATAAGGCTTTTTTGTTTTTCATTTGGAACTGCATAAATTTTAGAATGAAAACTCTGAGCTTTACTTTCCCTGAGACAGTTAATCACTAAAGGCCAGTATTCTAAAGGAATTAGTACTTGATAATTATATAAAACACATGAGTTACTCTTTTTCTAGATCTTAAGATTTCCAGGTCCAGAATTAAACGAACTCTCTCAAATTATCCATCAAAGAGCCTGTTTTCTACTGATGTTTTGGGTTTTTGTTTGGTTTTTACTGCAAAAGATAATAACTCCTTAAACACCGTACCAATCAAAATTTCCCAGTTGTGTATTAAAATGAACTCAGTGGCGTCTGTGTTGCTCCGTTGCTTGACAGTCTGACTCTTGGCTTCGGTTCAGGTTATGATCTCACGGTTCATGGGATTGAGCCCTGGGTCAGGCTCTGCACTGATGGCATGGAGCCTGCTTGGGATTCGTTCTCCCTCTCTCTCTGCCCTCCCCTGCCCACGTTCTCTCTCTCTCTCTCTCTCTCTCTCTCTCTCTCTCTCTCTCTCTCTCTCTCTCAATACATAAATGAGCTCAGTAATTTGACAACAAATTATTAAGGACTAGGGTAACTCTGATAATAAAAGATTACATAGGGAAGATCTAGCCCAAATAAGAATGTCATAATTGTGCACTGCTTTTATCATATTGACATCATCTGAAGAAATAATTCTATAAATTCTGTAACATACAATGGTATAACAGACTTCCTAATGGTAATTTTTTAGGGCTTTCACTCAGAATCCAAGAAACTACTTCTTACACAGTTGTATACAGTGGGTGGTATTGTTCCAACAAAACAATGCTAAGTGCCACCTAAAGAAACAAAAAAGGTAAAGGAAACACAAATATATTTCTAGCAATTGAATAGAACCCCAAAGATTTCTAAAACTAACTAAAGAGGGGACAGGACTACATAACATTGATATCATGTTGTATTTACAACTAATTTTAGCACAAAATTCACTATGTAAACTGATAACAAACCCAAAATGAGAAAGAAACTAAAAGGATTCACTCATGTTAAAACAAAACAAAACAAAACAAAACAAAAACAGAACACATATTGTCTACAGGTCTTTCTCAAAATTCTAATGTTATCCTGTTATAACATTTAAAGAAAGTGGCTTTTCAATTTTAACTTTACTATTACCATATCACGACTCTATTCTTCAGAAATGCTGTCATCTGGAGGGGAAAGAAAAATCAGCCATTAAACCTTTCACTGTTAAATTTTCTTGCTTGCCTAATTAGACCAGGAATACAGGCAATCCCTAGAACTGGTAAATTGCACAAACTATGTAACACTTTGCAACTCAAGACCAGTCTGCCCTTTGCCTATCACTTACTAACCTCCATAAACTATAACACCAGTCATATTTCAAGGCTTTATATTTTTATTGTACTGGTAAGAAAGAAGCAACTGTTTTTTCAAGATCTTATGGATGAAAAAAATACATAATTAATAAAGAATAACCTGAGAAGTCTTCACATGTGAAATTATTTTCCTATACCGTGCTTAGTTCTAAAACCAGCTTCTATCTGAAAAAAAAGCAAAAAACAAAAAACAAACTGTGAAGTCCTATTTCACAGAAATTCTTTTTGAAAACTGAAGAACAGAACTCTGAAATACGTGTAACAACTACTATCTCATGGTGGAGAAAACCTCTGGTAGCGCTGTGGGAAATTAAAAATAATCACCATGAAGAAAAATGAAAATGAGCTTACTAAAAGTGAAAGGTATCAGAAGAAAATTTTCAATCTTTAAAACAAACAAACTTGATCCTGAACTCCAACCAGAAGTTTAAAATAGTATTATTAGAATTAGGAAGAAAAATAGTTTTGCTCTAAGGCACACTGGGACCCAGGAAATTTTTACACTCTTAAAAACATAACCTACTAGTTCCAGATGAACTTTCAACCACATGCAGTAGACTACTGATATGTTAAAACACTTGGTGTACATTCTGCTTCAGTCCAAGCTTCAGTGACCTGCAGTGAATTGGAAACTTCCTAAAATAACATCTAATTAAAATTCTTTACAGTAGTTTGAGATTGTAATACAGCAAATAAAGTCCTGCTCTCACCTTGTTTACTTGCCATCTGTCTCTCTCTTAAATGTCAAGTTCTGAAAATGCTAAAATTATTCTAGTTATTTTAATCCCACAGAAATGACAGTTTACAATGAATGCATACAAGGAAAATTTTAACTTGCTGCTGGAATAATGCCACATATATAGTAGAGAAAATAAAGAGCAGTTACATAATAGAAAGTTACCAGGGACACAAGACATTTACACTGTTCTCTGAATGTAATGGCTAACTAGGGTGACTAAAGGAAAACACTTTGTCTTTTGCTTCTCATCTTAAGGCTTTACTCCCCAACCTTAAAGTCATGCAAAAGATGTACAGGCCCATCATGCTACATTACTCCCTGGAGTGCCACTTCTCTCAGAAAACAGTAAAAGGGCAAAGACATCGATCTCTGCCTAGACCACCTTCTCTTTATATATGGTTCCTGAAATCAGAAGACCCATTCAAATCAGTTTCAGGAGCCTCATCCTCTCTTTTAGACAGGGACTTCCTCATCCCTGATCAAAATAATCTGTTGTGATTATCTGTGTCTAAAACCACCTCCCAGGAAATGAAATGTGGATTTAGGAGTGTTCCCAGTCTCAACATAATGAATAAAATTAAATTCTATCATGTAAGAAGAACTATCAGGATAAATTGAAAAGGAAAACTCAAGGAGGTTCCCAAATTAGTCTGGGGAAATACCATGAACATATCACCGAAGCAATGTGACACAAACAAACAGAGTATATATCTTAAGAATCAGGTTCTGTTATAGAAAGGGAAAAACTATTTGGCAAATATTTTTAGGGCAAGTTTCAGGACTAAAATATTGCCTAAGAAATGGATGGATCATAGCCAATCAAAATGGTAAAATTGAGATTACTGACATCCCACACTAGATAACTTACAAAAACACACAAAACCACCCCCACTTTGGTATAGTGAGTCAAAACAAACCGCTGACAAATCCTAACAGCTATGTGAGGGGGCGCAACAATAACACACAGTGAGAACACACATGCCTCTGTTTTCCTTTAAAGTCTGCTTTTGAGTCTGCGTGGTTGATGTAAGAGAACAGCAATTCCTTGCTTTAAAAGCCCTGTCTACATGTTCAGAATGTCTCAGGTGTCCGTCAGAGCCAGTATGCCCATGCAAAAGAAAAAAAAGAAAAAAAAACTGTATATACGGCAAGAATACCAGATCCAACCGTCCAAACTTACCTTTTAAAAGGAAAGAAAAAGAGATGGCACTTAAATAAATACATAAATACAGGAAAATTTTAGCTAAAATCTGAAAACTAATTTTCAAGTTTGAAAATCCTTCTCTGTATTAGAGAATTCCATCCATAAGAATGCTCACCATTAATAAGACTTTTTAAATCCGTGAGCAGGTACTTATGCACTCTGAAGACGTAACTACCGTCTGCTGCGCAATAAGCTATAAAGAGGATGAAGCACTTCTGGCAAAATATATAACAAACGAAACTGGACTATTCATGTCGAAAGCATGGAGGATTCCCCAGTTGCTAAAAAGTCCTGTGTATTCAGAGTCATATATACAACAGCACAGAAACAAAAACAGTCTTTGAAGAAATGTTAAAATCAGAATAAGAGGAAGTGAAAACACTCATAAGAGCTCAGATGGAGCACGAATAAGCCAATAGGAAAGCCATGAAATATGCTCGTTGCCATGTGTAGGTTGTGGGAACATGCAGAATGATGAAGCTGTGTTTCAGGGCTTTATCTTACAGGTGCTAAGGGGGGGCTACAAGGTCACTCCATTAAAGAAGTGCTTCCCAATCTCAGTAACTTCACTAACTTTATCCAAGAATACCATTC